>NC_091939.1:42938197-43115697 GCF_041260155.1 Ptychodera flava | reverse complement strand
CCTGTTGTTTATTTCAATGGCCTTTGCAGAATAGAATGATGTTCTGCTGCCTGAACATTAACTTACGTCAGTCAGGCGAAGTAAAAGTGACAAAAGTATCTTTTTTTGGAATCTGTTTTGCTGTTGACATTTTTCTCTTTGAAACTTGAAGAATTCTTTGCTGCAATGACATGTTTTTGATCATGTTGGTCTTTTAAAGAGAAGCTATCTTGTCGTTTTTCTTTATGCAATTTCTGGTGTAGTAATGAAAATGTATTTGTGAACTTGTAGGATAAAAAAGTCATGGAGAACCGGCCAGGGCCACCATTTAGAATGCTTGTAAAGTTTGACCAAGATGTGACATTTGCCAATGAAAAATTAAACCATGGCCCTTCTATAACCGTGATTAAACTTATTCATCAGCATTATTATATATCCAAAAGTGTAATGAATAAAAGAGACTTGGAGGGGAATAGTTTGTGTGTTACTCACTTTTGTTTTTCTTTTGTTTTAGAGTTCAAATTTTAATCTTTTATTTCATTGTAAGTTTTCGTGATCGGCCCGGAATTCTGATATTTTTACATTTTTCATGCTGGTTATGGATTGGTGACAGAAAGTCAAAGTCAAAATGGCAAACAGTTCAAGAAGAGCATATACATGCAGCTATTATCTGTGTCTGTCAATAATAATACTATGGAATGAACTGTGACAACATTATAATTATATTCTATTTGCGTGTCAATATTGGCACTTCCATTTTGCCTGAAGATTTGTGAACTTTCTCGTACTGTCATTTGAAACTAATGTGACATTTGTGTTTATCAACTGTGTCATACGTAGCCTGCCAATTGCTAATTGCAATTATTTACTTCTTGCAGGATGAGATCCCAGTGACACCAATACATGTCAGAATCATGATGTACACTGTACCATCCCGCTATTCAACCACCTTTGAATGCTCACATGTTGTTGTTGGGTTGGAGACGTAAGTTTGAGACATGTAAGTGGAACACATTTCCTTTTCTGTCTTTGCCATAAATGTTGAGAGAATTAGTCCTAGAATTTCAAAGTGTTCCGAGAAAGTCCTCGAAAATTGATTTTTTTTGGGTGTCAAAACTGTTGGGTACTGCTGAGCACTGTTCAGATGGAGTATACTTTGCATCTGAAGATTTCAAGATGCTTGCAACATAAGTGTCTCGGAAAATGGTGTCTTTCATCCAAAGTACTCTCATCAATTGTTGAAAAAGGCCGTGGAAATCATTTACATTTAGTAAGGATATAGAACCAGTATTTTCCCCATCTGGAAATCATTTACAGTGACAGTGTGATGATATATTAGATTATGCTTTTCAGTGACCATCTGTTATTTATCTAATGTAGGCATAAGTCTATATAAAGTATACAGAAGCTGAATTTCAAGTATTTCTGGAAATTAACAAAAGGAGGAATTTACTAATTTAAGCTATGGCTTCTAATAGATTTTCTCCCAGTTGAGATATTTACTTGTCTCTGTTGACATAGTAATAAGGGAAATGATTGTCTCTCTAATGTATATTTGCTAGAATCCTTGAAAACTGTGTATAACCATGGTTTAACCAGTCCCCTTATTTCTCTTTTTTTTTAGTGTTTGAATAGTTCTTATGTTTTACCTTGAAAAAATCTATGGCCTGTATCTCATTTTTATGTTCCCATGCCATATGATATATTGCCAGGAAGTAATTATAATCGTCCAATAGATAGTTGACAGAGTTGTCAGACTTTGTGTTTGTTTCGTGTCTTTCAACAGTAAAGGCTTGAAAACAGTGGCATGCACCACAGCGATACTTTGTAGAGAGATGTGATTGTAACTGAAGATGTGGAGTTGTCAAAATGAATGTTCAAATCTTCCTAACAGCTATGAAATCAATGAAAAACATAGGTTTTATTAGAAAATCAGGTTGAGGAGTATAGCCTCCTAGACCAACCTTTTTGTTAATTTATATGTTAGGTATTTCCCGTCATCTAGCCTGTGCATTTGTTTAACTCTTTAGTGCCAAAGTAAATTTTTGTTGCCTTTACAAAATGTACCCCAGTCAATGTTTTACAGATTTTTGCCAAAATTTTGATGAATAACTGTAGCTAGTGAAATATGCTGTCCATTTGGTCTAAAATAATAATAAAAAATTACAGAAGAATTCATAAAAATTGGTAAAATGTTGCACTAAAATTTTGTTGGGAAAAATTACACACTCGAAGAGTTAAATAAACCTGACCAATACCATTGTCTTTGTTCGTACAATTAGCAATGCATTTCAGTTGAAGATGCCAAGTTAGGGTCAAGACATAGCAGGGTTTAACACTCGCGTAAAAAACACACTATCCCACAAGAACAGTAAAAAATTTGATGTAGTTGTCCTGGCAGAAATTTGGTGGTCCTTTCTGGCAGTGTAGTAGTGCTGCTCCTGACAATCAAGCATGGAAGTTTTATGCAATCAAGCTTAGGGAGAGGAGTTTTGAGAACTACAGCATGCAGGCACATAATGAAAAAAAGGAATTCAAAGTAGTATTCTCTCATGCAATTTGATCACATTTTGACAGAAATACTGCTGACTAAAACACCAATTTTGAAAAAAGGAATATTGAGGACATTGTTTACTTGACCAAACAAACATAATTCTTGTGGATTACAGTAGTTGTACTCCTTTTACAGAAGAATTCATAAAAATCGGTAAAATGTTGCACTGAATTTTGTTGGGAAAAATTACACACTCTAAGAGTTAAATAAACCTGACCAATACCATTGTCTTTGTGCGTACAATTAGCAAATGAATGCATTTCAGTCGAAGATGCCAAGTTAGGGTCAAGACATAGCAGGGTTTGACACTTGTGTAAAAAACACTATCCCACAAGACCAGTAAATAATTTGATGCAATAATTTGATGCAGTTGTCTTGCCAGAAATTTGGTGGTCCTTTCTGACAGTGTAGTAGTGCATGCTGCTCTACTGTCCCCTGACAATCAAGCATGGAAGTCTTATGCAATCAAGCTTAGTGGGTAGGGAGGGGAGTTTTGAGAACTACAGCATGCAGGCACATAATAAAAAAAAGTAATTCAAAGTAGTATTCTCTCACGCAATTTGATCACAATTTTGACAGAAATACTGCTGACTAAAACACCAAATTTTTAAAAAAGGAATATTGAGGACATTGTTTACTTGACCAAACAAACATAATTCTTGTGGATTACAGTAGTTGTACTCCTTAAATTTCCAATATTTTTTTGGCCTCTGTATATGCGCAGAACATTATCTGTGAATGTGCAAATTGATGTTCAGAGAACAACGTTCCAAATGGACAAATTTCTCTGAAATTGGGCTGCCATGGGTGTGAAAGTCTAAATTCCCTTCCCAAAGCACAAATAGCAACAAAGTACACAAAAAGTGAAGTACAGTATGGCAGTAAACAATTTTATTCAACAAGTTCACCAGTCAAACATATGTAGAATTGCTGGTTATACTACACCTACTCCCTGGTGCACTCTTCACACTCATCCTCTGACACAGAAATTTGCTGAAATGTTACATATACTTTTGTGCATGGTTAATTCTGTAGTTAATATGTGTCAAAATCTGATTCATCAGAAAAGAAATCATCTTCAACACCAGAATCCTGATCATCATCATCAACATCATATGTTGCTGAAACTGCTCACTTGTGGCTACCAATTCCCGTGCCTGATCCAGCCCCTCAGCATCCCTCGATACAACATCATCAATATCACTGGGACTTGGAATTTTGTATCACTTTCGTCATTAAAGCAAGGCCATCTTTCTCTCTTTGAGCCAAATGTTGATGGATTAAGGTGGATCAAACGTTTGAATACTCTCACTCTCAAGCTGCACCATCATGAGATCCGACAGGATACGATGGTGTCTGTCAATCAACTTCTCCAGTCTGTTTTGACAATCTTCATAAGGGGAAAATCTCTTTCAGCTTCTGCTGAACTTGCAGGAATGGATAAAACCAGATCAATCAATGACAGAATATTAGGACACTTCTCAGCCAAAGGGCAGTTGATCTGTTGCCAAGTCAACTACAGAGACATTGTTGAATCTATTCAAAATAAAACAAACAAATAAGCTGCAGATGTAAGAAACAATTTCATGCAGAGTTTGCACATAAAGTTAAATTTGTTTGGCCGCATTGTGGGATGATTTGACAAGATTAGCACTTACCTGGCATATACTGGTAGAAGGTGTTTAAATCTTATCCACTCAGGAAGCAAACTATCTCCACCCTCCTGTGGCAATGCAGGCCCAAATTGTTCAGTCAGTGGCATCAATGAGTGATTACCAAAGTCTACAAAGTAAGCATTAAACATGATAAGCTCTGAAACTACTGACAGGATTTGTAGATTTGTAGACTTATGCCTACCATACGTTTAATATAACAGATGGTCACTGAAAGCATAATCTAAATATCATCACACTGTCAAATGGTAATATACATGTATCTGTTACATAATTTTTTGAAAGTAAGTTTTCAGTATCCCAAGTGTTCACAGTACCGTACAAGCAAGTGTTGATAGGGTGCAAAAATGAATTTAAACCACACTTAATTGAACTGCCATTGACAAGAAAACTGTCCATGTGTTATTATTTGTTTACTTACTAGGAAATGAATTCAATTCACCTTGTCAGTAGAGTATTGGGAAACCATGCTGATACCAGGAGTTAGATCACTTCATGTAAGCCATGCCATGCAAAATTACAACAGTAATAATGCATTGACAAATTTTATCTGGTTCATTTTGGTGGGAAGGAGGCCATACATGCCAATCAGCAATGGCTGTTGCATTTAAGATTTCCTCATCTACCTCAAAACAATCAGAGAATCATTCTTCTGAAGCAGACCTTTTCTAGCACTTGTGAAACTCACAACATTCCCTGAGAGCATCTGGTCATTAATGTATCACTGTATCAGAGTTTTTAGTGCAGTTTTATCTCTTCCTCTGTCTGTGTTCGTACTCGTATTTGGTCTCATAATTTTTGCAACCATTTTTGATCAATTCAAGTGGACTATCTGATTGTTATTAATTCTTATTGTCGGAGTCACATGGTTTCAGCTAACCATGTTGTAGTGCCGTTCACTTAGTCTCCAAAAGCTCAAGAATTTGTCACAAAGGAAACCTCCAACACGGTCCGAAACTGCTGCTATTTAACAGATAAGTTATTTTCTAACCACTGTGGAACTTTCATTTACATTCCCAATGCCGAAACGGTCAGAAACACCATAAAAAAATCGACAACTAGCAAAGGCAGGAGTGGTAAGAAAGCATCGGGCATGGCACGTTATGTAATACTCTTGAGTCCAGTTCACAGTCAATCTGATTAAACATTGGTTATTCTACAGGCTGGTTTAACGTTACACGGGGATGCCCCTTGTCAACTGCTCTATTTGTAATCGCTATTGGGCTGTTAACGCAAAGAAATGACACGGAGACAGGGCTCGGCCAAAATCTGGGGCGATGGAACATCCGGGCGTCGTGGCGGCCTTTCCCGTGAAGCCAGTCGCAGATTTGAATGACCTCAAGGGAGGGCAACGTGTTACCCAGGATGCACCTACTGCCACGGCGGGGATGCACGGCGTCGTGGCGGCCTGGAAGATGACACGGACCCCTTGCGGGATCATGCCATGCATCGGGCAACGTGGTACCATGGTCCCTCCGGATCCGCGACAGCAGCCCCCAAATTAAAGCCAGCCCTCAGACCTGGAAGTCGTACAACTGATTAAGGAACATCCTTAGGCGACCGTCACTATGGGTACTACAGAATAAACAACCGTTCATTGTGAATAGTTCATAGTTCATAGTCCACAGTTCGATGTTCAATCAAGTGACGTGTACAGTTCCACATATTGTATGCCCAACTTTGCTAACATAGTCATGCAGAGTTTGTACTGTAGATCGAGCGTCGTTAAAGCCCAATAACTAGTAGGTGTTTCTAACACCTCATGTCCTAGAGACTACTTCCTTGTAGCAAGCATGCGAGGTACAGAGTCTAGAGTCTCTTTCGCTGTCTTTATGTAGACCTGGTACGCGTCACTCCGCCATCGTCCTAGGGTCTTTATTAGCCAATCTGGTAGGCCAGCCTCGGCGGCGGTTGTGGCAGCCCCACTTCTAAAGCTATGTGTGGTATATAGTTCCGCACTTTTAATCCCTGAATGCACGAGCAGCTTTCTCAGGTAGTGCGTCAGCCTTTGACGCGTGAGCCACGTGCCATCAGCAAATTGGAAGACCGGCACTGCTGTATTCGTAAGGCAATGTGATCGTCGATATTTTGCAAAGGCGTTGACCGCACAAACAGATGTCCCGGTTGGCGCAATGCGGAGTACGTACCCACGTCGATACGGGTCAGTCTTAGAGGATTTCAGTCTCACTTCTAGTACACTGCTCAACACTATGTCTTGAGCAAGCAGCGTTGTGGCTGGGTCGAACTGCAGTGGCCCAGCCGCAGTGAATTCACTCACTCTCAAGAATCCGAAGAAGGCGAGGGTGAAGCTTGCCCATAACATGACCTTGTCGTGATCACACAGGCCTTCCCACGATCGTAGGCTCTCCTTTAGGTGGCGAAGTACGTTGATTGTGATTGGCAGACGCGGCCGGCGCACATCACCGATACTCCTCCGGATCCCTTGTAGCGTGCGCTGTAGCAATGCATGGGTGGTGACATCGTCTTCATAGCCTAGCTCGACGTGCTTGTGCATTGCCCCCGCAAGGTACACCTTGATAGTCTTATACGCGAGGCCCCGGTCTGCAAGATTGGTGACAAATAGGATTGCCGCCCTAACCGTGATGGGCGTTGCGCGTAGTCCGTATGATGAGCAGAAGTTGGCGTAGCATGTCTGGCCTACCTGGTATGTGCGTCGCGTGTTTTCAGCAACACTGTTGTGAATGTAGGCCGTGGCCAGCGTCATCAGTTGCCGCATATCAGGTGCAATGGTCGCAGGTGCTGCGGTACTGGCGTGGGTTGTGCTTGTGCCTCGGGTGCCAGCGTTCTGAATCTCGGCATCTGTGAACGAGAAAGTGAGTCAGCAATTGAGTTATCAGTTCCGTTAATGTGGGCTATCAAGACATGGAAGTTACCTTTGGCTGCCTGATAAAAGATGCCTCTGACCAGGTGCATGATCTTCGGGCATCGGGCTGAGCCTTTTTTCCAAATATGCACTACCGTTTGGTTGTCACAGTGAAAGAGGACACGGCGGCCGTGCCACAAATGCCCCCAAATTGAACAGGCCACTAGTATGGGGTACATCTCCTTCCAGGCGATTGAGGCAGTGAGTGAGGTGGGCCAGGTGACGGTAAACCAGTGGCCCTTATGGTAGCCACCACAGCCAATGGTACCGGAGGCGTCGGTGAATAGATCCAGGTCGCGGGATAAGGTCCAGTTTGGCTCCAGGAATGAGGCAGTACCATTCCACGTTGCAAGAAGTCGCACCACCACTTCGCGTCGAGGCGGAATTCACTGGACAAGGTGATGGTGGAATTGAGTGCTTGAACTGTCACACTGAGGTCTAACATACGACGGAGGAATATGCGGCCAGCTGGAATGCATTTGCACGCGAAGCTGAGGGTGCCGATGAGGGAGAGTAGCTCTCGTTTTGTGCATGTTTGCCGCTGTAGCCAGGTCGGGAGAACATCGAGGAGGTCTTGTAATTTGTCATTGGGAAGCCGCAATGTCATGGAGATGGTGTCAATGATAATACCGAGGAACGTTATTACTGGGGATGGCCCTTCAATCTTCTCTGGTGCGATGGGGATGGCTAGGTCATCACAGGTACTGAGCATTGTGTCCAGTAGATGCTGGCATTGTCCGGAGTGTGGTGGGCCGGCCCCAAGGTAGTCATCCAGGTAGTGCAACAAGTCCTTCGTCCCTGCCCTAGATTGAATGATCCAAAGCAGGGCTTCGGCAAAGCGGTTGAAGAGGAATGGAGCAGAGCGTAAGCCGAAGGGTAACACGCGATCAAAGAAGTAGAGTCCCTGCCATTTGAAACCAAGGAGGTGCCAGTCTGCCTTTCGAACGGGGCATAGGCGGAATGCATTTTTAATGTCCACCTTGGTAAGCAAAGTGCCCTTGCCATGTCTATGCACCATGGCGACTGCGTCGTCGACACGGGAGTAGGTGAGGGTGTAGTCATCCTTGTTTATGTTGTGGTTGACAGAGTCATATCTCGGCCGTGATAGGTCCATGATGATTCGGTGTCCCCCAGACTTTTTGGGGCGCAACCCGAGGGAGTTGATGATGAAGTTCGGTAGTGGTGGTGTGCGGAATGGGCCAATTGTGTGGCCGGAGTGAATTTCCTTTTGTATGGCTTTGGTAACAACCTCAGGGTCTCTCATGGCCGAGTTTGCGTTGCCGGTGAAGCCAACGTTGGCGCCGTTGGTGAGGTCATGGAGTAGGGTGGCAGAGTTCGGGTGGCCTTTAAGGGCTGTGGCTAGTTTAGCGAGGTTGATTGGTGTTGTTGGCTGTAACGTTTCGAGTATCGCCGGACTGGCGATCATTCCCTCGGAAGGGCTGGGGTGGCTGCTGACCTGTGACCAGGTGGTGTTGTTGAGCATTGTGGTCCGGTGAGGCGCACACTGTGCATTTGTGTATTCTCCCATAGGGACAGGGGGTCTTGCAAGTCCCACGGTTGAAGGAACGACATACCTGTTGCTGTTGTTGTTGAGTGGAGTCAGGCTGTTTCTTGGCATTGGTATTTTCCCAGTAGTAAGGGTTCGTGGTGCTGTTCGGACGTCTGTTGCACTCGGTCTTGACGTGACCTCGTTGCCCACATCCGAAGCATGTGGGGATCAGTAGGTGTGGGTGTTGTTGGAAGTGGAAGAAGTGCAGCTCTGGATCCGGCTTGCCCCAGTTCACCTGGTCAGGGTAGCGTGCCGCATTCAGGCGGAAGGCTTTGTCGTAGTTTAGCCAGGCCTCAGGTTTATAGGCAGCTGCCTGTGCTGCTATGAAACGGTGGTAGTTAGCCAGGGGGATAGCTAGGTGCGGATGGTAGAATGATCTATACATCAAGAAGGTACTGTAACACTGAGACCAGATCTCAAAGTTGTCAATGTTCTTTCGTTTGACTTCGGTGGTGAACGTAGCTATACCCGGGTTGTCGGGATCAAAGGCTATTTGTGTTTTTGTGGCCCTTGATGCGCTTGGGGCAAGGGCATCGGGGTGTAGCTCACTGAGGTCGATGAACTTACCGATGTTCGCCAGATTGTTCAGAGTCGTTTGCTCAACGTATGGTAGAAGGAGGTCGGCTGGCGGCGTAGCTGCGGGTGCGTTAGCCGATGTTCCCGAACGAGGGGGTGGACGCCGCGTTGTTTCTGTGGAACTGGGAAGCTGGGTCCGCTGCAACATGGGCGCAGCCATGTTGGCTGTTATGTTGTTATGAGGCGCGCCTCCTACGGTGGGTTGATCCAGGAAGTGATGTACGCCATCAGCGGTGACCAGGTCAGTTGTGTAGGTCGCTGTAATGGCTGGTTGTTGTTGTGTTACAGCGTACGCCTGCTGTTGGTGAGTCTGCGAGCGGGCCGGTCGGGCTGCCCGCTCCACACTGGTCTCGATGATCGAAGCAGGCGATAGAGGTCCAGTGTCTGTGTGAGCGGAAGTGATAGGGTGGCTTGATGGGTGATGTGCCGTCAGGCCAGCAGCATCGGTCGTTTGAACTTGCAGGTCACGTCGGATCGATTCGACGGCTGTGGCGATTCCGGCCTCAATGAGTTTGGAGATGTGGTCTAGTCTGTCGCTCCCTGCATTGGTACTGCATCGGGGTTCGAAGTGGTAGGGCGCTGGTCATCGGGTTGAGCCTGTTGTCTCCGTACCAAGTAGGGATCAAGGTGCTTCGGAGTCCGCTTCGGTCGCGATGAAGATCGGCGGGCAGCTTGCCCGGTCTTTTTCTTTGTTTTACCCATAGTCTGGATGCTAGAAGGATTTGTGATGTGTACGTTATCGTTGCAGGAGCTGAAGTGGCGGCAAATGGCTTTGGCCAAGGGGGGTATGCATGGATAGCTGATGGTCAGTGATGCGAGCAGATAACGGGTTGGACGTCATGCAAGGCATGCATGGCATTCATATTTGATAGTGAGGGTGGACAAGAAGCAGCTGTGATTCGAGAGGCAAGGGTTCATTGTGTGTTCAGCAGAAGTGCGAGGCGTGGTTGTGAGGCAAAGGTAGAATGGCCTGCGTCTCCGTGCCCTTCCCCGCGTTAACCATGATTATAGCAAGCCATAATCATCCATTAGCTACTGCAGTACGTAATGATAAAAACATTTCTGGTTTACTTCTCCCTGATGGGAGTGAAGAACGTATCTCACAGTTAGCTGATGACACTACATTTTTATTAGATAACAGAAACTCGCTTGATAATGCCATTCATTTGGTAGAAAAATTTAAACGTCGTTCAGTTTTGAGTATGAATTGTGATAAGACAGAAATGATGCTTCTTGGAAAATACAGGTCAGAATCTTTTGAGGACTGTGGTTTCAAGCCAACGAACTTTCCCATCAGACTCCTAGGGATCTATTTAGGCTACAATAATAATGAAGTGGACGAATTTAACTTCAATCAAAAGCTTCGGAAATGAAGAGCAATTTGAATGTATGGAATTCTCGTAACCTCACTCTGAGAGGAAAAGCACTGTTGGCAAGATATCATGGAGCCTCAAAGTTTACTTACATAATGAGTGCAGTTTCCGTCCCAAGGACTGTGTTAACACAAGCCAATAAATATTTATATGAGTTTATTTGGCACAGAAAGCCCCATAAAATAAAACGCAATACTTTGATTGGAAATCCTGATGAGGGTGGCTTGGGAATGGTTGACTGTCAACTACTTGTGATAAAGCTTTTAAATTGTCTCTGCTTGAAAAGTTGTAATTATCAATGGACGAAGATCCCAAAATATTACTTTGGGAAAATCGGAGGTTTAGATTTATCATTACAGTATAATTATGACATTACTTTTTTTCCCTGTTACTATGCCTAAATACTATATACAGGGACATGTTGAAATATTATCAAGATTTGAGAACTATAACAGATGATATTACCTATGATGGAAATGAATTATCTGGAATAATAAGAACATTTTAATTGATAGATATTCTGTATTTTTAAAAGATTGGTATGCAAGGGTGTTATGTACATTTCAGACCTCTCCGAGAATGAAAATATCTCACCTTGGACAATTTTTCAACAAAATATGACATTGTCAAGAGTCAGTTTCTTAAATACCATAGCCTCATCCGTGCTATAACCAGAAACATTAAAAAATTACTATAGAACCAGACGTATACCTGTGAATGACCAAGTTTGTCCCCTGGGCGATCGGTCTGTTAAAAGATTTATGAAAAATTGGTTAGAAGCACATTTGTGCCTTCCAGAAGTCAAGCCTACAATGAAAGATTATATAAAATTTCTCCTAATTGGAAAGTAATCTGGAGCAGGATTAAAGCTACAACAATAGAAGAGAAAATGCGTAATTTTCAGTACAAAATTTTGCATAGAATAATTTCGACTAATAAATTCCTCATACTAGAAAATTACGCTCTAATGATCCTATGCGATCATTGCAAGAATACCGAAACATTGGAGCACTTACTCTGGGAGTGTACAAAAGCTAATAAATTTTGGAAGGAATTTGAGATATTCTGGTCAAACAAATCAAAGCAAACTCTGCATTTGGATTGCCAAACAGTACTAGTAGTTCTTGGTGCAGACTTTGACAATTCAAAAGACTCTTTTCTTTTGAATCATTTACTATTATTGGGAAAATACTTCATTTATAGAGCTAGATTTAATTCTCATCCTCTGATTTTCTTTTATTCATGGATAAGATTGGAGAAGTCCGCTCTGTTGAATGTAAACTGGCAAAATATAGAAAAGCTGTAAATCAATATGAAACAAAATGGGCTGTACTTTTGCATTGTGAGTTGTAATTAGTCTTTTTTTTCTAATATTGTATGATAATCTTTACTGACCTCGCTTGTTAGTCCCAAGGACACAGTCTGGAGGACTTACAGGTTTGGTCATGTCCGTGCCGCGCGTGCGTGCGTGTGTCTGTGTGTGTGCGTCCGTCCGTACCACAGCCAACAAAGAAATAATTGAAATCACATCCACTTGTGGTGTATAATGTCTGCATTACTTTAGCACTGATTTCTTTGTCAGCTTGTGCCAATTTAGGATTATTAAGGAGTGATTCATTAAGTTTATTGATACTAAGGAATGAATAGTCACCTGGTCCTGCACTGCAGTTGAACAAAGATCTGTGTTTGTCGACCTCAGATACATATTGCAAACCAATATGGTATATGTCTGTATCTGGTGAATAAATTCAAATTTGCTTTTTCCATACTATTACATGCTGCCAATTAAATCATTGTATCTGTCTCCTCATTGTTACCATTATAGAACGTGATTTCACATGGCTGTACATACGGTACATCAGATTTCACACAAATTGCCTTTTTCTTTCAAACTGCCATCAAGCCCACTACCGGTATAGTGACAAATGCTGTGCCTGACCAAGAAATGGTTGCATTAAATATGGCAACTCCATACACAGAAGTTTACCAGATATCGTTTGTTTGTACGTTCTGCCAAAATGGCATCCACTTTTCTTTTGGAATTGCCGAATCAAGACTTAGATTATCATAGATTTTACACTCAGACTGTCTTTTTGAAGTGTCTCTTTGACAATGTTCAAGATCCTTTGGGCTAGGCAAATCCATACTTAGTGAATGGGGATCATCAGATAAAAGATGCACAGAATTGCTGCCTCTACAAATGTGGTATGATCCAACACCTAATAAGATATAAGAAATAATCTTACATTTTGAAATGATGACTTCTTACAGATGCTGACTAAATTGAGAATATTCCCTCTAATAAAACTAACTCAGCAGTCCAATTATGTGGTAAAGAACTGGTGATGATGGTATTGTTTTCATATCTTTTGTCATAGAATTTTGTTGCATTTGATTTGGTTCCTTGATGATGCATTGAACCGTCAGCATCACATATTGCCCATTGAAGTGAAATGAACTGGAAAAATTCATTGATTGGATTTCCGTTCTTGATTGAATTTGCCATCTGTCTCCTCAGACATGCATTTAACAACTTTTGTCAGCATCAGGAGCATTTGTGCTAGGCTCATTTAAAAATCTGGTGCTTTGGGTAGTCATAGTGACTGCACCATTAAGAGATCTTCATGTGAAGCACCTGCTGTTGCTTGTTCTGAAGTGAACAGTTTAAAAACCCCCTTGTTTCTTTCAGATTCATCAAATGAACTCCCTTCCATCAAATGAACTCCCTTGAGTAATTTTCTCAATATATTTTTGGTGCAGTCGCTCTTCATTTGCCTTTCACACTGTTTTGAAAATCTTTGTAAATTTGGACATTTGATTGGTACCTAAAGGCAAACTTCTTTATTTAGATTTTTCATACATGAAGCCCTCCCTGTAAGGCAGGTACACTGCCTTAGTATCCAAATGTTCAGGGGAAAGCTTGTACATGCGTACACTTGAATTGACACTCAAATTGATGCATTGTTCATGTGCTTCATCCAGTGCAAACTCTCTCCATGTAAAATTGGTCAAACTTGCAGTGAACCACCAACCTTTAGATGAGATAAAATATTGCTAGGCATTACCAGTAAATCATATAAAGGCCTTGGTATTAATTGTAAGTATGTGTGTCGGTCAAAAGCATGGTAAAGTGGATTGAGCCAACATTTTCAATGCTGCCACTCTAAGTTCCAAATTGAACCGCGAAAAGCAATGTAGAGGGCATCTCTTTGGAAGAATTTGACCAAAATCTGTATGTGTCATCACTTTGACACCTACGACGAACGTACAAGTTGAAATCTCCAGGGAGACCAGATACAAGATTTTCCATTTGGTCAATTGTTTCAAGTATCTTGTGCATTCACTTTCATTTTGTTGTCTAATTTTTCTTTTTTTTCTGTTTTTGCCAATATTTCTTGTAAAGTGCCGCTTGTCATATCAAAGAGAGGATTTTCACTATTCTCTATTGACTGGAGGTACTCTTTTATACGATATTGATAAAAGACCTCCAACACTTACAGGATAAAGCTATGGCAACTTTTAAATCTTTTACACTTGATGAGCACTTGAAGCAAACCCTCTTCTTTATGTGTCAGTTTTGCTATTTCCTTTAGGCCAGTTTCCAAATAGATCTTAAATATAAAATGGGCTGTGTAGTCTTGAGAATATGCCAATCCCCTGGACATGGCAAAAGCCATTGGAGTTCATCTTTATATTCATATTTCACTTTTTTTAGGTAGTAAAAAGTTTTGCCATCCCCAACAACTATCACATATTATTGTAATCTCTTTCCAATATTGAAAATGTCATGAAGTTTTTCAACTACATGTTTAACAGTGTCCAGATTGTCACATGGTTCTTTGAGACACCAAGGTAAACAACCCTGGACTTCTCTGTTAATTTCTGAGATTTGGTAAAACGATTTGACTGTCTAACTTCTGCAAGGTATGCTTCTGGAGACAATGCCAGAAAACATCCTTCTTTACTTTCTCTAAATTTGCTTGCTCTACACAAATTTACAAGTGTAAGACCAACATTATCTTGATTCCCTCTTAATTCTGAAATTTCTGGCAACAAATATGAATTTTCTTGTCACTGTGACGCTAGCAGATTTCACCATGCTACTTGTTATTTTTCTCCGTTTGACTTTGATGGCTCACTACAGATTTTTTATTATCTGCTGACAGTAACAAACTTTCACCAAAAACCTCCCTGTCATTTTAAGAGGTTTGGGACCAAGCATTTGTGCATTTACCACAAACCATGTTATGTAAATAATTGTCAGTGCCAGCATCATCAAATCATCTTCATATCTGTCTTTTGAGATAAGACTTTGAAACATTCCATATTGCAATCTTTTTACAAAGAATGGTTCAACAGAATTAAATTTGGGACCCAAATTACATGGCATTTCACCATCCAAGGAAAACACCTATACTGGGCATTTCAGTTTGAAGGCTAGGCAAGCCAATTCTGCATTATCCCCAGATGAAGTGCAACGACTATTCCTTCTGATCTTGCATGAAAATCAAAATGCTGCTGTGTTAACAACAAAAGTTGCTCATGTTCAGGTATATAGTATCTTCCAAGTAATTATACATTTCATCAGTTAACAGCTGTTTACCTAAAATTCTGAATTTCAGAATAAAGAGGGAATCATTTCTGATTCGAGACACAAATTTTGTTAAAGTTGACAGATTTTATCATCACATTCTCTATGACAGCTGAATACTTTTAAATGTAAGCTCCACTTTGATAAATGTATTTGTTTTGGAGGTGTACTTGGACAGGTTGTGTGTCGTTCGAAGATCTCTCTTTTGAGCTATAGAGAGAAGTAACACATCACTATAGTAATTTTGGCTTCATGCAATGAAATGGGTTCTCCAAACACCAGTTTTTCCCCAACATGCATTGCTGTGTTGACGAAAATTATTTCATCCAGCTCAGTGTCTGAATCAAAGTGATCAAGTTTTTCTTGGAGACTATATACCAGTATTATGTTTGATAAATCTGAGTCACTTGAGTAATTTTTTTTTTATTTAGATTTTCTACTGTGTGATACAATGACATGTAGCACTTTTTACGCGTGGCCTATTGAATTTTACTTGATTCTACAAAATTTGATTTGTATATCAGGTAACAGGAGTAAGGCTTGGCTGTCATTCAGATTTGTATTGTATTGTGACAGACGTTTTAATCATGGTTTCTGCCATAATAATGAACTTGTCTTTAACAAATCCTTGGTGATGTTTATGTCCCTGATGTTTAGAGGTCCTGATCAGGACTGCTTTTCAATAAACTCTCAAGAGTTGAACAAGAAATAGTAATTGATAAACTGAACATTTCAATTCTGAAAAAAACTATGGTTACAACTACTGTCACTGTACAAAGACTGTGATTGAATGTTTTGTTTTGTTGATAAAAAAATTGCTTTTAATCTACTGTAGCTACTAGATAAAAATAATCACTTCAAGGTAATCTTTGGAAAAAAAATTTGCTGTAAGGATGAGTGAACAACAAGTTTTTGCCATACTCATTTCCTCCAGCCCCCACCACCGAAATCAAATGGTACACCCCTATGCCAAGCTTGTCTAAGTAGATGGCAGTTTGGCACATACCATTGTCATGTAGGTGTAGCAGCATTGTTAGCAGTGGCAGCACTAAAGAAACCCTGTATAGCTGAACACAAAAGCTTGATGTTCACTTCAATGTACTCATACTTTTGAACCTATAAGAGTGCAAACCACTGAATGCTAATTTTTATGCTGCCATGCCATATGTAATATGGCAGGGATTATATTTGTATTGTTATGTTTAACAGGCAAGATTTTTGTTTGTTATTCCATCCATCAACAATAAAGGCACACAACAAAAATCAATTATTAAAAAAGCACATAATGCAATACTTGATTATGTTTGTACACTAATGCTTGGGGAAAACACCCAGCAAAATTATCCACAACAATGGAAACAAAGATGAAGACTAGATCCCAATTTTGTTACAAGAACTTACAAGACAAAGAAAAGCTGTAAAAAGGACAGACGTCTTATCAAAGCTAATGAAAGACAACTAGACAAGGAAAGAAAAACTTGTACAAGACAGAATGTAGCAAGTAAAACCAAAGGTAGACTTGAGAACAAGTTGAGGAATGTGGAGATAAAGATACGGTACATCTAGATTTTCTTGACACAGAAAAAACCTAGCTGCAACAGTCTAGAACAAGTATTTGTAGACCAAATGTTGTAACTGAACATAAAAAATCTGAATATTGTACAAAGTGTACTCTTTAAGCAATGCAGAAATCAAAGCAACACGTTTGTTCACTTTCAAAACAGAGACTGAGTTGAAGAAAAGTTGGCTACCAAGGCAAAACAGAGACAAATCAAACTGGACAAAAACAGGCAATAGAACCCTGTGTTGCGAAAAGGGAAATGTCATAGCACCAGGCTCTGCAAAACTGCATCAAACATTTCAAGACACCTGTGTCACAAGGACCAATACATGTACATGTATACATGTGTGTATGTTCTTCATGTCATCACACTTGGTTCAAAAAATCTGTCACATCAGCTGGTAATTTACTAAAAAAATGTGTTTACATTTCAATGTTTAACCGGATACATATCTGTCAACAATATCAAATGAGTGTGTAATACATGCCACAGAGCTATATACATGTACAATGGGAAAGTGCAGAAAACTACATCTGTGAATGGGTGAGAAGAAATGTTGATTGACGGGCTGCAAAATGTGTACAGAATATGTTTTTCTATTTGACAAAAATTCTGCTTAAACAAATCAATGATAAAGTGGACCATGCCTTAAACCCTCCTGCGGACTTAATCCAAAAATCTAGCGACATATTTTTCAATGATTGTAATTTCAAAAGAAGACAAAAGACACAAATGCATAATAATCTTCTTAACATCTCAGTTAATCCCGATCCCGGGCTTTTTTGAGCCGGGCTTTAAGAGCTGTAAAACTGAAGGCAAAACATATAAAGTTGCAGATTTTTTGAATCCTGCTTAACTGTTGGAATTGTGCAGATTTGATGATAGCTTGTACATATTGCAAAATTCTCCTCCATATCTTTAAAAACATGGGGCCCGGGGACACCGACGTCCTTTGGATGACAACGTGTAGAAAATAAGTACAAAGGAGTTGTACAGGGCTGGAAATAATGATGGTCTGCCTATGATGGACAGGTGCATTGAGTTTTAGTAGTCAAAGTGGACAGGTGGAATTGTAAGGCCTCAAGAAGCAAGTTTTTGTTCATAGTGAAAATTTTAAGTGAAGCACTTTAAGAAATTTTGATAAATGCATGATGTGAATATTGATAGATATAAAAATTGGTAGAAACACTGTAAGAGACACTGGGGTTACATTTGGTTTGTGATGTGGCAAACAAGAGGGAGTATACTGAAATTAGTTTACCCTTGTGAATATCAATATTAAGTTTCAAAGGAATCGAACGATTTGAGAGGAAATGATGTCTTGCTGAAAATGGAGAAAATTGTCCCAAAAATTCAAATATGAAAATTTTACCAGGATGTGGAGAGATTCAAAATGCTCTTGGTACATGTATGTATCAATGCATTGAGAATAATTAAGAGAAAAAGATTTTTCTGACAAAAGATTGCTCTACAGACGTGTAAAAGAAGACAATTCGAAGATCAAGAGTATGAAGTTGGAAAGTACTGCATCCAAAAAGTGGGGAGAAAATGATTTTTTTGACTGAAAATGGGAGGAAATGCTCCAAAAGTGCAAATATGAAAATGTCACCATAATTTTTAATAAAATGTGGCAGAGGTCAACCCTAGGATCATGCATACCAAATTTCAAGGTCATGGGATGGCAGTGAGAGAATTGTGTTGTGAAAAATGAAAAGGGTGCGAAATTGGATCACAAATACAAACATCAAAATTTGACCAGAATTGGAACAAAATGTAATTGTCATCATAAAGAACCTGTGTACAAAGTTTGAAACCAATGTGGTCTGTGGTTACAGAGTTTTAAGAAATGTGCAGGATTATCCCTGCCTTTACACACATTTGCATGTTTGTGACACTGACAGGTTCTTGCGGACAAATGCACATCTCCATTCCCGGGTGCAGCTGTACACCAAATACTAAGATGGCAGGTGTCGGAGTTTAGGAAGTGTTGATGTGGAGGGACCATACATGTGGACGCAGCCGATGTATGATATCGGAAAATCATGGGACAGGAGGCAGAAATGTAAGAATAAGAAAATATGTCTTTATTTCAGACAAATGCTTTACGGTGAAATAACATGAAATAACAGAAGTCAAAATTACTGTGACAATGTTAAAGATGCTATGCACTGTCTGTATCATAATGGAAGAGCAGTTGCAAAAATGGTAAAGATATCTCAGTCTGTTGTTGACATGCAAACACGAGTAATACATTGGCAAAGGAAATGCTGAAGTACAGGGAATTGAAAAATCATACAACATAGTGGTGACACTATGTAGCAGGGAAAGCTTGATGTAACAGTTACAGTGAAAGACAGGGTTGTTTGTAGTAAAAAATGACATCAGTATATAGATTTGTCTACAGTCTGTGCCTTAAGTTTTACTCAACATTGAAAGTGTGATTGTTGAGAAGACCATGGAATTGGTGTAATTTTCGTTAAGTGCACTGATATTATGTTGTAGATAAAAGTGGTCATGGAAATGTTTGGTAAATTTGGTCAATGGAGCAGTGAAAGGTGAAAAATATGTTGTGTTGGTAAAAACTCTTTGTGTTGTGAACAACATCTCTATCAAGTAAAAAAAAACATGACACGGTGATAGAGTTTGTTAGAAACACTGGAATGTCAAAAATAAGAGAATGAAATGGGAGTAATCAACACAAAACTCAGTAGCCAAAAAAGGCTGTGTGCACACAAGGTGCTGAAGAGCCTACAAGTCAGTTTGGGTAGTAGGCTGTAGGAACATGGTTAAATATGTTGTTGAAAAATATGAAACTGTTGAGGTAATAACGAATGGTAAAGAACATCATGAGAAAGAGAACATTAAATCTTTAGAAGGAAAGCCAGTTCAATTTTTATTTTATTTTATTATTTTATTAATAATGACTTCCACAGCCTAGGCCATTTATGGAAGACTGTTAGTAAAAATACAGATACAGAGTTAAAGCAAGAAGACAAGACGAACAAACTTTAACAAATACTGAGAAAACAATGTTTTAAAACATTTTTAAAACCATTTAAATTTACAGAAAAAGGAACAATGTCATTGTATTCATTTAAAAGCAAATTAAATTGTCTCGGAATTCTACTAAAAAGAGAGTCACGAACACAATTAACTCTACCAAATGGCACATGAAACAAAGTTGGATGTTTAGGAGGAGCATCTGGTTCAACATCCATGGTGGGAGGAAGAATGGTCATACCAACAACTCTGTTGTCACGAACAGACATCTGGACGTGAGAGGCATCAAGAGGGTATTCTTCAAGAGTGTCCGTGTCCATAGGAGGCGTTTGTAGTTCTTCGAAAAAGTCGAGGATGATTTGATTTGGTATGGTGAGTTTCATGGTTTGGTTGTCCAAAGTCTTCACATTCACGTTGCAGGTGTACTTTGTTACCATTGCCATAGTTTTCTGAAGCATAAAACAAAATGTGCACTTGACAAAGCGTACGGTGCTGGGAGGTGTTACGATGGGTGTGTGGCACGCACTGCAACCGGTTGTCATCTTCGCTGAGACTTGAACGATTTCCTCGATGTTGAGTTGTGTAGGCGGCAATATGTCTTCTATGGGTGTTTCCTTGTGATCGATAGCACCGGCGGTTGTATGGCAGTTTGAGGCGTTGTAGTGAGGGTAGTGAACTCGTAGCGTCTGACACTCAGAGCTGTGAAAGTATATGTACTGTCAATGTCGACGGTATCAATCAGGCCTGCCCACAGTGTTAGTTCAACAGAGCCTGAGCTGTCTGCGATGAGCACCGACGTCTGCTTGTCAATCATTTTGCCTCTGACATTTTGCTGCTTTTTGACGCTGAGGATGCGCAACACCTTTGCAGTGATGGTGATCTGTAAGGCAAGAACATGAAGTTTCGTCGATGTTAGTGATAAACAGGGCCGAATATCGTAACTTTCGCAAAAGAAACCCAAAACAATGAAAAGAGAGAAAGTAGAAATGGAAATCCGACATGTTTTCAATACAACGCTGCAAGTTTGACACGATGGAAGGCGTGAGTATGCAGACATGTAATGGCCATGGAACAGTGAACTGAATGTCTGCCGTCACACAAAAATGAAGTATCGATTTTTCGCAAACATGCATTAATTTGGATGCTAGAAAGTGTCTGATCCGTTAGGTATTTTTATGTAAGTCGACCAGGAACCGAGCAGGGTTTATAGAACGCAGATGTCCGTGTCAAATGTGACAAATTTGTGTTTGTGTTGGAGCGAAACGGAGTACAACGGTCCGGATGCCATGCTCGTTTGCGCGACGCACTCTATAAGGGGAGTTTTGTGACGTCACAGGTTTCTAGTGACTGCGCTGCAGTGCGATGGTGAAGCAAATCAATACACGAGGAATTGAAAGTATGTCAGTATCATTTGTACGCGTATGCACGGTACCTCATGGTCATTATTTGAGTCAAAGTGGAATTTATAGAGTTAGAAACATCGATAAATATAAGAAAAAGATGCGTTCGTGTGGTTTATTGCGAATCGTAAAGAAATAGTGGGAAACGGAAACTTTGTTGTAGAAGAACTGTGCGAACGTATTTTAAACTAGCTCACATAGTTTTTGTTTGGAAAATCACCTTCGGTAAGGAACTCGTAGTACTGGTGAAAATAGCGTTGTGATGAAAATAAATGTACAGTGCGGTCGTTGTCACGAAGTATGGATGCAATGGTATGAGATATTGGGTTGGAAATGTGACAGATATTGGTAATGTAAGCATTGAAGTGAAAGTTTCTTGTCAATGCTCGGTAATCCTTGCTTAGGGATGGGACGGGTACGGGACCGGGCCGGGACCGGGCCGGGCGAGTGCGTGGAGTATCATTATATAATTGACAAAAGAGTGGATACTTACCGGGCCGAAACCTTGTGCCATGTCAGCTACCTCTGCAATGGTTGTAGTTTTTGGTGTTGGTTTTTTCATTGAAAACGATAACTGTTTCACACCTTGGAAACCGGACCGCTTGGATACTTGGATGTCCGAGACGGACGGATTGGCTCTGCTGGGGATAAAGTCGACGTTTTGCAGTTTGATGGGACTTTTGGATTTAAGAAGCGATGTGAAAACTTCATGTTTCTCAGGCGAGAAGCACACAATGTTTTGATATTGTTTTCTTTGGGTCTGGATGACTCAGTTAAAATATTTGGCATTCTTAGCCGAGGTCTTCAGTGGGGAAACGTTGACTATGAACCCTTCCACATCATTTCAAGAGCGTGGAGCACTGTTATGTGGATCCATTGTGACTGGCAGGCGTACAAGGTGGAAGGTGTGACACAGCAGGTGGACTTACGAGACTTGTCAGGAAGCGGCGCACAGGGGAAAGTGAAGTCGGAGAGCGGGACACAAGTTTTTGGGTGCAGGGAACGGTGAGTGGGACGAGTGCAAAAATGGCTAAAACGAGGTTCCGTAATAAAAATGCTCTATTTTCATTAGATGATAAATTAGTAATAGGGGCGTGATGTACATGATGGATAGGTAGACAAGTGTTTAAAAATATTGTGGGAACCGATGGGAAACGTGAAATACGTGCTTTCTCGTGGGGTCCCTTGAGGGATCGTTGATAGCGTAATAAGCAAAATACATCTTGTTTGGAAAGTAAACAGGTACTTAGTGAGTACAATGTCGATGGTTAATTTGAGTGTCATTGTTAATTACAAGGCGATGGATGTTTGAGATAACATGAGCACAAAGGAGGTGACATTGGAGATCAGGTTGCGCTAATCATGGCGTGTGAAGTGCCGGAGTGAAGTGTCTTGAGGGAACAATTCCCGGCAATGTGTGAAGGGAGAAATGATTGTGTTACAGGGGTCGGTGCACGATACGGGATAAAGAATTGCAACCAATGTTGTACAAAATAAAAAATCAGAGGGAAAAGCAAAAAATTATTGTTAATAAAGTGTAATTTGTGGCGTCGTTTTCAGTTTGGTAAAGCATACATAAAAATACATATTTGTCATACATATTAGTAGCAAACTATTAAGCAAGTGGAAGCGACTTTGGAACGTGGTTGAATTGACTGTGTATATGGTGACATACGATGAATGTCAAAAGAGTGTGTATGGATTGATTTCATGGCTTGTTCAATGCGCGGAGAAGATGTAGTCGTTCTGGATAATAGTCGCAGGAAATAAATTATGGCGGTAACCAAACTTAGTGCACTTTGTTTTGAAAGTAAAGGCGTTGTTGTGTGAGCTATCATTGTGTAGCTTATTTTATTTTGGTGTGCAGTATTGATAGAGATTCGAATGGATGATGGATGTATGCATTTGTTGGGAATCAATTATTCAGATTATTTATGGAAATGGCGATGATATCAACCAAGGGTACAGACGGTTGCGCTGAGGTGGCAAAGGTGTGGAAAGTGATAGACTTATAAGTGTTTCCCAGAATTTGTCCTTATTCATCATGTTTGTATCAATAAGTGATAAAATCAAGAATCAAAACTAGGGATCAACTGGAAATAAGGTTACAGTGAAATAAAGGATCTTACATTTGTCAACATGTGTAAATCAAAAGGATTGCTATTTGCATGTCTGTATTATTGTGAATGGAATGGCTCAAACTTGTTTTTACTTGACAATGTGTAAATCTAAGGGAGTGAAAACTTTTGGAGGTGAAAGAGGTAAAAATGAGTTGTATAAGCTGTGTGTAGAAAATTGTACAAATGTGAGTCTTGAGTTATCTAATGGGAATACATATAATGAGGAAAGATGAAATGAAGATTGACATTGATGCAACAGAGACGTGAGGAATGAAATGCGGAAGAATGGGAAGTGGTCAAATGATATTGTTACAAGTAAGTTTCAAACATAAGGGATCACATATCGGTAGCTATATGTCTATTTAACAATAAGTCCTACAGCTTTATGGTCTGACCAAGGGCATTCAATGAGTGTAGTCTCTGTCATAGAACAAGGAATAGTAGTAAACACCAAATCAATAGTACTTCCAAATTCTGTCGTTGACTGAGTGATAATCTGTTGTGTATGGAAATTTCTGAACATAAATTGTTTGAGATGACAATACTGTGTGCTGTTAATGTCAACTTTGAAATTGGGTGATTATGGCTTGCTATAATCATTGTTAACGTCTGGAGGGACACGGGGGGAAGGGTTTAGACCTTGACATGTATGGGTCACCATGCGTCACCTACCCTACCACTTCTGGATGCATTTGAGACGTAACCTAATCTACCAACCGCCCCGATTACTGTTATCTCAACAATTACATCACCCTTTCCACGTCATTATCCATGCGCACACCAGTGTGTTCAAAGCTATATTTCGTCCATTTCAACCTCTGCCACGCTCAAGTTCACACCGCAAAATTCCCACCCACCCTCCGCAAAAAAAAAAAAAGTGCCTCGCTGCAGGGTAGCAGCTCACAATTGTATCTCACTATTTTGATGGCTTTTTCACAATAAAGTTCCAGGGGGGTACTGTCATGGGCCTGTAGCGGGCGCCCGGTAGCACGTTGCCTGACGCACAGTGCCAGGAGTCTGGTACTGCCGTCCAGGCCGCCATGACGCCTTGACGCCCCCGCCGTGACGGTACATACATAACCCCGGATTTCGGCCAAACACTTGTCTCCGTGTCGTTCCTTTGCGTTAACACCTACAATAATAATGGAACATGTAAATCCAACTGTGGAAGCAAGTGATCTGTTATTTGCTTGTTGAAGTAATCCATAGGAAATGAATTTGATCTGTATAGAAACACTAGATGTATGAGTTGTTCTGCAGTTTTGTACAGTAACATTGTAAATTCAAGACTGATAGAGTTAAAGTGTTCTACATAGATAACATTATCAACCTTTTTGTTCAATGTGAGTAGGCCATGGTAGGGTCTGTTCTGAGGATTATCAGTATCTTGGTCATTTCTTTCAGAAGCATATCCAGGGAAGCGGTAGTGAGTAGAAGGGTCTGTGGATAGCAATCTAGACTCAGCAAAGCAAACAACATCACCACAGCAAAAATTGTTATCTGCTGATATGCATGGAAAATGAGCATGGACTGATCTGGCATTGTGGAATAAAATTTTCAACTGAATGTCAGAGTCATAACTGTAGACAGGGCAGTAACATAGTGTGGTTGGTGACTCTCTCTGTATTCTTTGCATTTCAAGTTGAACATCATGTGAGACAGAGATGTTTTCTTGCATTAGGTTCAATATATATAGTTTATGAAGGCTTGTTGACCTGCTAAAAGCAACATAGTGAACATGTGGCCATTTTCTTTTCCCCATGGAAACAACAACTCTGTCAAGTGTTTCACCTTGTGATTTGTGAATGGTTTTTGCAGCAGCAGGTCTTATTGGGAATTGAATGCGAATAATATTCATATGTTTTTGATAGCGACTCAAGTTAAAGTGTCTTCTAATGTCAAATATTGGTGTCCATGTGCGAAAAATGTCTTTAGAATACAGATTTCTGTAAGTTCTTCTGTGATTATTAGTTCCAACCAATGGCAAATCAAAGTGGAACCATAGTAACGGTATACTTGGTCTGTGTGAAACATTTGTTCGATATTACTCTATTTTTTGTAATATGCCACTGGTCCCATTCACCAATCCATCGTCAATTTTGATATTTGCTGTTAATTTGTATCTCAGACCTTCAGCAACATAGAGCTTATCAAGCAAGCCACATGTTTTGGATGGGTCAGGAGGAAGATGTTTTAAGATGGTGTCTTTCACTTTTTGAGTTGGTGCATTTGTAACAGTATTTAAACTAGTAATCTGTGCCTTGTGTGATGTAGCTTGGTGATACACAGCATTATTAAATTGTGTTGTTTCATTGTTTGTTTGAAACAAATGGATATTGCTGTCATTGGGTATACAGGATCATTGATGTGAGATGTGCAAAGTCTGGATTTCAATGTATCTATGTCACAATTTGTTCGGTTGCCTTCCCTTAACCTGTTCAAGAGAGCAGCAAATGCAGCATCAT
This sequence comes from Ptychodera flava, assembly GCF_041260155.1. Taxonomy (NCBI): domain Eukaryota; kingdom Metazoa; phylum Hemichordata; class Enteropneusta; family Ptychoderidae; genus Ptychodera; species Ptychodera flava. Next base: position 43,089,971 of record NC_091939.1, on the reverse strand, counting down.
CTTTTTGTCTCATGATTTCATGTAATTCGTAGATGGAAAAATATTCTTTCCACAAATTTGTAGCTAGTGGGCCATAGGTTAGAGAAAGATCGTTGAATATCCAACCATCCATAACAGGTTTTAACTGATACAAATCTCCCATGAGAATCATGTGTACACCTCCAAAAGTTTGTTTATTGCCTTTGATTTCTTAAAGTCGCTGATTAATGAAATTGAGCATTGTTGATACCTCATCTATAATGACTACAGATAAGTTTGCGTATTTGATGCGGAGACTGTTCAAACGTTCGCTGTCAAGAGATTTATACACTAACCTCTGATTAGCAGGTATAGCAAATGCACTGTGGATGGTTGTTCCACTGATATTATATGCAGCTTTGCCTGTAGGTGCACATAATAAGATTCTACAGTCATAAGGATCTTCTCCAGCTGAGGTACACAAATGTCTGAGTAATGCTTGATACAATGCTCTATTACAACTGATTTTCCAACACCAGCTCCGCCTGTGAGAAATGCATACAATGGTGTGTCTTTTGTTTTGATCCAGTGGAGAACATGTGTAAAGAACTCTCGCTGTTTTACATTTAAGGATTGGACAAGATTGTTGTATTGTGATTGTGGCAATCTGTGGGGCAATACGTCAAGATCTGCAGCAATATTGGAGGTGTGTAAGCCTAGGTAATATATACGTCTATATACCGTAGTTTTTAATGCCATCAATTAGATCATGAAGTAGTGGGTCTTCTGCAAAGTTGATGCTGGGACATGGACCCTGCAGAGTCACATCACCAAACATAGGTTTGTACAGTCTGTTGAAATCTGCCATGCTTCCACCTCTGGTTGGATCAACTTTCAATGCACACAGCTTCAACACAGCTGCTTCTAACTCGTGGCTAACATCAATCACCAGGAGATCTTCTCGCTGGAATATCTACAACAAAAAGTGAGAAGAAAAAGTACACACATGACTGATTATTACCAGAACAAGTGGCAGAATGTAGATAGTGTGACAGTCAAAAGAGATGGCTACCAATTAAAGCTCCACTATCTACCTTTACTACTGTACTTATTCTGTTTATCAACTGGACTGAATTAAACTCACAAAGACATGACATTGAAGTGCAAAGTATTTTGCTTCTCAACACAGCCAATGGTAAAAAATCAGTTGATCATTGTTTCTGTTGGAAATTTTTTAACTAAATTCAAATTTCAACAAATTTGTTTGTCAACTAACAATGGCCATTCCACGTACCTGTATACAAGGTTATGATGACAAAGCATAAATACTTGGCAATTTAGTATTACTCCTGGGAATAAGACAAGCTTCTAAACTTTGTTCGTTAATCAAGATATGAAAGTATAGCCAAACGTTATCATACTGTCCAAAACATTTTCATAACAAATTGCAGTTTTTGCCATTGCAAACTCTGTTGGAATTATGTGGTGTTAATTTTTTGAATATCAGAGTATCCCAATCCTAGTACCTGTGAAATTTCTGCAATTTTAGGCAGAACATCCAGCAAAATGTGCAGGGTCTTTATGAAAGATACACTCCGAGTTTCCTTCAGCCACCCTCTAGCTTTGGCTGCTGTGTCATCTTTTCCACTGCTAACAGCCTCTAGGTGGGTAACAACAATGGGTAGACTCTTCTGTATTGCTCGGACTGCCCTTACTTTACTTGATAACCATCGCACCTTTCAATTGACAAAAAGTGGAAAAATTTGATGATTTTTTTCAAATAAAAAGAAACATATTGGTGTAACACAATCCAATAATTTTCAAAATAAATGCAAATTTTTTGTGTGAAATCAGATTTGTGACATAATCATATTCTGAATGTGTTTTTAATTTGCAATTATTAGTCCAAATAAATTTGTGATGAAAGTTAGCTAGTGGCTGCAGCAACAGGTGAAGTAAGATTGGTACATGTCAGCTTTACACCAACAGAAAGTGTGTATTTTCTGTAAAATGGAAATCACTTATTCAAGGTATTATGCACCTCGAAAGTGGGAGATTTATATTTTGCTCAAATTTCCTCAAGTAAACTTGCATTATTTCAACCATTGTCCCATGAAATCAAGAACAAAATCTGCAGGTTTTTATACAAATTTTGGTACCAGAGAAGCAAATCACCTAACATTAATGCCACCATTCCTTTGTTTTCTCTATGGGGAAAATAAAATTTTCAAAACATGTCTAAGTTTCAAACCTTAAATTTTTCAAAAAACTTTCAACACAGTTAAAAGTTGTGTATATTCAAAGCGCTTGAAAATGAATCCCATTAGTAGTAAATCAGAAGGTAACTGTAAAAAATACCTATCCCAAAGATACATTTTTCCTGAATCTACCATTTGGAAAATTAAAAAAGACAAAATGCGTACAGTTTACCTGCTTGATGTAGCCAAGATTGGCCAAATCTTCTTCCATGATTGAAGCAACTTCTTTCAGATCTCGTCGCTGTTTTGGACTGTAGTGGTAGAAATTAAACAGTCCCTTCAACATACTTTCAAAACTTCTGCAATATTGGCAACTGCCGTACACTGTCCAACACTCCTTTTGGGAGAATTTTCAAAATATTGCCAAAGTTGTCGAAGAGTGTCTGACACATCACAAATATTCTTGATTGTTACCATGCTGTCAGTACAAGCTTAGGCCAACCTGTGACACACACAATGCACACTGATAATCAAGCTATTTTCAGCCCTGAATTTAGCTGCTACACCTCCCTGATTACCCACCATAAACGTGGCACCATCAGTACATAAACCCATGCAATTCTCTAGGGATATAAGCCACGTGAAGCTAACTCTGTTTGCAACAAGGAAAATATGGAATTTGCATTTTGCTGAATAATAATCAACCAGGATATCTTGTGTTGACAAGAAGTTAATTTGCTCACAACCTTTCACTTTGTCAGTGTATAAAGGTAACCACCTGTTGGCTCACAGATATGTCAGTAACCTCAGCTGTCACAAGCCCAAAACTCACAGAAGCTTCAACCCCTTCAACTACCTGTTCTTTCAGTGTTGTAACAAAAGAAGCAAGAAAATTTCGCTATTCGATGCTACAGATCCGTAATCAAAATAAGGTCTGAGACATCAAGAACTTTCTCGGCAATATCCAAAATACATATTTTGACATCATGAAATATGCTGTGGCAAATGCTTTCTTGTACAGTTTTTCTGACAGTTTTTACATTGATATCTTCTTGGTGGAAAGAAGATAATTGCTGGAGAAATTCACTGTTTTATGCTGCAGAATGTGTCATTCCTTTCATACATGTATGGGTATTGAGAGCATTATATTTGAAGTGGTCACTTGGCACACCTGAGAATTTGTTAATTTTATTCTTACGATGTATTGCATGATGTTTTTTAAAAATAACACAGACCATTCCACAGGTCTCTAGTGACTGTCACCTTCCAGAAAGCACAACCACCAATAAGTGGCGCAGTAATAAACTTATTATTATTAAAGTTCTTGCTGCCAAACAAGCATAGCGGCATAGTCAGTTGCAATCCTATTGCAGAAATTCTGTCCACACAGGAAGTTTTTGTGAATGGTGACGTCACTGGGAAATAGGTCTCTGATCATTCTGCTGACTTCATCAGCTGTGATATTCTCTGGGCACTGTGATGCAGTCCTAGAAAATAAATAGGACAATAATTGAAACATGCAGAATCAACAATATTTCCCAATATATACTGCAGGTGATGTTGATTTTCTGCTGCTTGAATATATTCTAAGTTAATTACCAGCCCTGTACCGGTACAAAAGACTGAGATTTATCAACTTAATGAATGCAAGGAAGCAGCTAGTTAATTGAGAGCTCAAGGCCCCCAAACCTCAAAATAGTTCTGTCTAAGCACAGGTTGTACTTAATTTGAATTTGATTGAATGATATTCCGTATTGGAAAGGTTAAGTTTACTTATGAATTTCAAATTTACGAAAGTTTCAATACCCAATTCGTAATTTTACTCTAAAATTTCAGAAGCCAGAGGAAACACAGTTGAACCACGAAATAATGGTGGTACCAGGTGTCCGGAATGGGTAAGCGTACCCTGCCAGCTAGCTGCACCCGTCAAGATTGACCCAAAGCGACAAATCCATTGTTATTTGGTGAATTCACCAAATTACTTTGTGAGTCAAAATTTGGTATGCTGTCACTCATCATTCGAGAAACAGACAGGTCATATTTTGATACAACATCTCCGTATCTACCGTAGAACTTCTTAAACGATTTCACTAATCAACTTTCTGAGAACAGTATTACCCCTACCCTCACCATGATTTGAAGCAACAATGCCCATGGCGCTATTTTTTTTGACATAAAGAAACTGTTTTATTGCTGTAAATATTCAAACAACTTCCAAGCATTTTACTTTTAAATCATCTGAAATATATATGTCCAGATGCTATTTTTCAACTAAAATTGTTAAAATAGCTGCATACACATGTGAAAATACTGGATTTTGCAGAATTACACAAATTTGAAAAGCTACTCTCTATGGTATCTACAACAGTATGTAAAGTCATTATATCAGTCATAAGAATTAGAGCAAGCATTTGGGTTTTCTGTCGGTGTTTAAATTGGCATAAAAGTACAACTTTCCCAAATAGAATCCTAAACCGAGAAAGTAATCTAAATTTCCGTACAGTGTTCTCTCTGTGCAGTGTAGGGTCAACTATATGACAAGTTGTTTTCCATTGTATTGGTGATGTAAAGCATTGCAGTAATTTCATCATCTCCATCAACTTACAGTGGAATACTCAGAAAACAATGCTGAAATAATTTTTGGTATGTAATTGAGATAAATGAAAATGAAAATAAATGAGGCTCTGGCTGGTACACTAAGGAAGTAATGTAAGCATTTTTGCTGTCTCTCCATTCTTATATCCAGAAATCAATGCCATACACTCTTTTTACTCCATGGTTAATGAGAAATATTGCATTGATCTATACTCAGTCAACAAAAAAAATTCATTTCACAAACAAAGATGCTGTACAATTTATAAAGTCACACTTTTTACTCCATGGTTAATGAGAAATATTGCATTGATCTATACTCAGTCAACAAAAAAATTCATTTCACAAAGATGCTATACAATTTATAAAGTCACTCTTTTTACTCCATGGTTGATGATAAATATTGTATAACCTTAGATCTATACTCAGTAAACTGAAAAACTTATATGTCAGTGCATCATTTACAGCACACAACATAAGTTTCCTTAATATGCCCTGTTTGACCTTACACTATTGTCAAATTAGGTCAATAGGGATGGACCATTTGATATCCTTTTTGTGGAGGGGGTGGGGGTAGTCTGGAAGATTTTTAAAAATATCTCCCAGCGAATGTCAATAAAAAAAATCAGCCAGAGGGGCTCAGGAAAAAAAAGATGGCTCACTAAGGTGAAAGAAAAAAATGCACCAAAAGTTACTTTCTGGAACACATTTTTTATATTCAGTCTGATACAATCATGGTTCTTTGGCCGAATATATTTCAGGCGTGCTATATTTAGATTTTAATGTCTTCCTCATATACCGGTAGCTCGATCCAAGGGTGTAATTGTGGTCAGTATATGTAGCAACTTTTGGCTTTTTAAACTTATATAGGTAATTGAGGGCGACTTCACACATTGTTTTCTACCATTGTCAATGATGTGGTATATTGACTCGATCAATGTGGTTTGATGATATGGAGAAACATGGCGAGACATCGGTGAATCAATAGTGCTTTGTCCCTGGTCCTGTGATCTGGGTCCCCGGGAGAACCAGTGATATGTTACAGTGATTTGTCTTAAGGGAGCAATCATTATTTACAGCCAGGGGGTCCGAGGAATGTGAGGGGGGGGTCACTCAAATATTGAAAACTTCAAGGGGGTTACTCAAAATGTAGAGAGGAAGAAAGGGGGATACTCATATTTGTGCCAAATAAATTGAATTACCTCTCAAATTGCACAATTGCACTTATCAATTTCTCAAAATTTTCGATGCAAGGGGGTGTGCCCCCCCTCCCCCCCCCCCCCCCCCCCGGTCGTGCTCTTGATGTGTTCTAACACTTTTACTAGTAAATACAAATTGAAAACACCCAGATTACACCATTGCACACATCACTTTCTCAAATTTTTCACAGGATCCAGGACAAAACTGAACTGTTGTGAATTCATCCTTTATTATCACAAAAACATATATTTTAATTGACTTCAGTTCAATAACCATTTTGACAACTAACCATACCGTATTATGGCTTTTCATTAGAAGCTACATGTTGCAGCTGGAGAAATAACACAAGCCTGTCACAGATTTTTCATTCATTCCTGCATATCCTTGATCTTCAATCTCTGGCAAATTGTGAGAACTGGTTTTTACAAAATGTATAGTCATTGTTTGGTTGTTGAATATTTTGACTCAAACACTGATCATGCAAAAAATGTAATAAAAATATCAGTGTTCAATGTCATTTTCAAACAATTTTACCGAGTGCAAAATAAATTGAAACACCTCTCAGATTGCACCATTACACACATCAATTTTCAATACGAGAGAGGGATCCCCTCTCGTGCTCTCCTCCTTGGGGTGTTTTAACAGTTCTATTTAGAAAAAACACCTCAGATTGCACCAGATTCCAGCGTTGCACACATCAATTTCTCAAAATTTTCCATGCAAGATAGGGACAGCCCCTCTGACGCTTTCCCCCTCAGCATCTTACATCTTGCGTGTACTTTCCCCTTGTACTTTCAAATTTTGCTCAGTCAGATATCCTAGTGAAAACCCTCATGATTCACATCCAAATTAAACAATACTATATGGTTGGATACTGGTTATAGCATGTGAGCTTCTATATCTGTGTATTTTTGTTTTTGTGTTGTATTTTTGTATATGTATTGGTATTTAACTTTTCTCAGTGGGGGGGGGGGGGGTCAGTCAAAATTTCTGAGTTAGAGACGGGGGGTTACTCAAATTCATCATGGCTGGCAGGAGGGTAATCGTAAGTTTGAAGTTTCCGGTGAAATTTCTCCACCCCCCTGCCCCGGCCATAAATAATGATGGCTCCCTTAACAGTGTTTTGGAACCAAAGTACGGTTCTTTCATCAGTCGCTCAAAAGGCAAAATATATGTACAAGTATTGTGTTCCAACTGACAAAAGGTAAATTGTAAATACCGGTATATGTACAAGTATTGTGCTCCAACTGATTATCTATTATGTGCAACATTTTACTCCACACACAGTAGAGGACTGTACATTTGTTGTTGGGGAAAAAGTATCCAAATGAGGAGTACAAGAAAAAAAAAGTTACCAGTAATCAGAGAGTGACAAAAAATGCAACCTCTTAAATCTTCCAGGAACCCCCCCCCCCCCCGATATTAAATTGTCCACCCCTTAGGACTGTAAGTGCAAGTCCCCGATTGGTCATCACCTGCACTGAGGTCGTGTGCAGGTACACATGCATGCAGCTGTTGTGCAGGCTCTAGTTCATTTCTTACATTCACCACAACTGCTTTCCCTGCATACTGTTTCCTGAATGGTCAGTCTTCACATTTTTTGAATAAATACCTTCCAGGTAATGATAAAGTATAAATTTAGACTTGCCAAGGTGTTCAAGTCAGTCATTTCTTGGGCTGGCAGTCAGTTGCGGTCAGCTCTCTTGGAGCTGAAATAGCCAAATTTTCTTTCTCTCTCATACTCTCTTCCTGCACTTTTATTGACCGTGAAGACGTCACCATCTGAGGTGAGACTTGCCAGTGTTTTTCAACTGAATATTCAACTGAATACAGTACGTTTCTTCATGTTCAGTGGAAATTGTCTTTGAACATGGATATGTTGTATGAGGCGAGGTTTGATAAGTTTCTGTTGGACTACTACAACTATGCACCATGAAGAAGTTTCAAATTTCAAAGTTACTTATCTGTGTATTTCTGACACAATTTCAAATGTGTGTTGAATTTTCATTTGTAAATTTTATGCTGTATTTGCTTTACCCTGAGACGTGCCTTCAATATTTGTATAGTTGCTATTCAGAACCGTATGTGCATGCGTTTTGTGTGCACATGGAAGTGAAATGGAATATGCACTGTGTAATTACCGAGTAATGGTGTTGCTCCTAGATAGAGAGTTAATAAAGCGCCAATTTTAATCACACACGTGTCAAGAAAGTGTCAATCAGGGTCCCAAGCTAGGCTACGTAGGAGCTGTGGATCCTACAAGCACATTTTTTCCAGATTTTCCATTGGTCAAAGCCACTAAAAGTTTAATGACAATAGGTCATCAGTGCATTTATTTAATACTTGAATAAGCCATGTCAAGAATGACTGTTCTGTAACAAATACTGTCATTCACTATTTGTGTTTGTATGTTTTATTTTTACAGTCCCTGCCAGTATGATGATCCATGTCAGAGTTTCCAATATCAATTTGGAGCAACTTGCCAAGCAACACCCTGTGATACAATAGAGAGTGATTGAAAATAATGCCTGATATGCTGGACAAACTGATGTCACTTGTAAGTTACAGTCCTCCCTCGAGGACAATGTCTAAAAACCTAATGATACATTAAGTAAACAAAGTAAAACTAGAAGGTTGACTTTGGAATACAATTTTACAAAGTTTACAAATAATTTAGAAGTTATATAGCAGAGTTTTAATTTAGAGCAGATTACCCTTAAGGATAGGGTGTCGTCACATCTACTGTTGTGCATATTGGATCCATACAATGTCTGTTGCCTATACAGGTATGCACAACATATCCCAACATCCCTTGTGCACATCCAACATTTTAAATGGAGGCTGTACCAAAACTGGTGACTGCAGCCAAAGCAACTAAGGGACACAACCAAATTTTATTTGGCAAGGTCTTGTAGACATTGGAAGCTACAAAACAGGTGAACTGTGAACGCGTGACATGCATCAAATGCTGAATTTGCTTTTCATTTCCTTGACATTCATCACCAATTTCTAGGAAGAGGAAGTGTTTATCAACAAGAAAGTCACACAGATGCAGACAGGACTGCTCCTTCCATTTAACAATTTTGGTATTTCTGTAGGGCCGTATATACCTACCTAATTAAAGTGCACACTAGCTGTTAGCAAAAGTTTGTGTAGCGCCACCATTGTTGGAATTTTACTGCTCAGAATATTACAATTGTAGGGGAGATTCATTAAAAATTTGTCTAGCAAAAAGGTGTACAATTTGTCGTCTTCATTGATATTTAATTTCTACCGTTTGGCAGCAGTGGACATGTTCTCCTTATTTCAAACAGACGATTATGTTTGGTAATGTGTATCAGTAATTTTCTGTCAGATTTTCTCAGCTGAATTTAAGTTTCCAGTAGGGCTCTTGCCCAAAGAGTAAATGCTATGTGATTTCACATGGTTTTTAGTCGTCCGGGGGGACTTATAGATTGGATCATGTCTGTGCGCGCCTGCGTGCGTGCGTGCGTGCTTGCGTCCGTCCGTTCACGCAGATATCTCAGACACGCCCTGGTCAATTTCTTTCAAACTTTCTGGAGTTCTGGACAACATGCTGTAGTGAGTATAAACTGAACAAAAATATTGTCAAAATTATCAAGGTTAATACAGCTACTGCCCTGCTACTGCCTACAGGCATTGTCACTGTATACTAGCAGTGGCAGAGATAGCTCTTATTCTAATGTAGTTAAAAAAGAGTTTGGATCATCGGACTCTCATGACAGTGAAACATACCTGTAAACAAGATCAGTTCTCCATGATTTTGTGGATACAGGGGTATACTCAAAGTTGAGAATTTCAGTTTTACTCTGAAAAATGTACAAATTGGGACATCTTCATCTTGCGTTGTATTTATCACGGAATGTTAGGCAATTATGACGGCGTATATATACTTTCACCAACTAAAATTCTGAGATTTGACAAAAGAAATGTGTTTTTTTACCCTTTCCTGAGATTAATGATATTCTCTCATAGCCATGTTTATTTTATTTACTTTTTGAGGACAAATACCACTGCCTTTCCACAAAGCCAAGGTTTTTTAAAGACTTTGGTTTTAAAGTTTCCATACAGTAAATAGATGATACCCTGCTAAACAAGCACTGGCACTATAAGAACAGGAATTTCATATCTGAAGTCAAAAAATGTGAATGTATGTAATTTTAACTTGTTCAACCAATTTATCTTTCCCCACAACTGTCAAGCCATTCTACTCCAGTCATACAGTAACCATGGAACCAGTGTGTTCAACCTTGTAGTAGCTGTACTGTCTCTCTCTTTGGATGTCCTATTGTAAATGGATATTCTTTCATTTGCTCTACAATGACAAAGCAATATACAACTACCAAAATATAACTTGAAAGATATTTTCTTTTAACAACCGGGTTTGTTGCCATGGTAACAAGTAGAATATTCATGGTTACAAAATGATACAGATAAGGTGTTGCGCTACATGTACTGGTATGTTCAAAAGTTTATGATACTGCCTTTCATGTAGATGATTCTGCCTTACATTGCCTTTCTCTATCAAAAGTTAGAACTAACTTAATATCTACCTCAATTCTCTTTTTTAAGAGGAAAATTTGAATACAAAATTCACAATCTTAGGATTGTCAGGTCACGCAGCTGTCATGGAAACAGCCTATTTATATCAATTCCATTGGTCATGTCAACCATTTCCATCAACTTTATTTCAAATTGAAAAAAAAATGGCTGTGAGTCACTATTATCCTAATTTAAACTTTAATGGTTGCACATGTACATCAACTCCAGGCCCTTGCGAAAAGTATGTATGCCAGTGTCAATGTAACACTTGACAAATTCTGTCAAGTGAGGGTAATCTTTTTAAGAAAATGGGTACAATAGTGACTGACTTCATGGCATGATATTTGCATTCGTAATTACTGAACAGAAATATACTGTCAATGAAAAAAGTATCTTACGAAACTGCTCAGTGGTGTTTAAAGTTGTCACCCGCCAAGCAGACACAAGGAAATTGAAAGAATTATCCTTCAGCACCACTTGCAGATCCTCAAATTCTTTCCAATGTCAGCTCTGGTCTTCGCTTCGATATACGGTAGTGTGTATGTGCGATGTATGATGGGAGCATGCGTGCGTGAGTGCTTCACGAACTCTACAACGTGTTGAGTGGTCTCAGTCAGAAAAATGTAACAACTTAGCCGGCTATTGAACCACTCTTTGAGTGGAGATTTAGACGAGCGGTTCTGTCTGTGGCCTCTCAGCTAGGCGACTGATGCCGTATGTTGTGGGTTCGAATCCGATTGAAAACTAGCCGTATGCATTATAAAAATAATTTTTTTAAGCAATTGGGTTATCAAGTTTATCTTGTTGAGTAGATTTGTCAGGAAAAGAATTTAAAGTGTTTCAGTGTATGGGATTATGTATACCAGTACTTGTGATGACATAGTCATTTAGTTTCATAAATTATCTGGTATATTTACAAGTTAATAAAAACTTTTGAAACATTTGCCAATCACCTCTATTGTCTTAAAGAGGAAATTAAAGTGATACTATTTTTCTGACAATGCGCAGCATCTGAGAAACTCTAGCTGATTGGTTGGTAGAGAATATCATCCATATGTGTCATTGATGTGTATGAAAATCTTTGATCATTGATGTAGTAGTCAACTTTCTGTTTCCTTCCATAAATTTCTCGAAAAAGAGTGATAAATGCAGCAATTACGCTTCTGATACACTAATGAGCAACACCGTACACTGTACATATCAATAGCTAAAGACGGACACAATCATATTTTACATCGAAGGAGTTTCCACATGTAAAACAAAGGTACACTGTACGTCACAACGACGTTTTTATTTTAAGGTTGCATATACGTCAAAAGTGAAATATATAAAACTGTTGCTCAAATCATTGCTCAAAACAGACAAGTAAAGAAGGCAAATCAAATGGCAAAATGAACAATAACTTATAAAACATGAAAAAGCAAGCTCTGTCAATCATAATTCACTCTTTTCTTCAAACAGACTCTGATGCGATGTTGCCCACCAATTCTTCATGATCTGCAATGCAATACTTATGAATTAATGTGACATAAATCAATGAAAATCTAATGTACATTATGAATACATCAAGCTTAATGTCAATAAATGGCATGACTTTGCAAGATTAAATTGTTCAGCTTCATTGAAACTCCCATACAATAATATTATGTTGTATATTGAATGAAGGCAAAGGGATAAACATTTAAAAGCCAACAATCACCACCAATTGTGATGAAGTATCCTCGGACAAATACCGTTATAAAATATTTATAATTTTACGGAGAACTACTGTTATAGCAGCTTGTAAACATGAGTTGTTTCAGGAATTTTGTGAAACTTGATCTGAAACTAAAAAGACGAATCTTTCTTTTGCTACAACAGAAATGCCTGTTTACAAAGAAACATGTAAGCAATGTACAGAGCACAATAACCAACCAGCCACAATGTCTATCAAGTTTGATCAACATCTAGTACTGGTACAACAATGCATCATCTTGTGGTAATTGATAAAATCGATATATGTAGTCAGATTAAATATGTGCATACAACTGCACCATGCTTACTGATAAACTGCTCTGCACCTCAGTCAGACACTAAAAAGTTGACAATTTGCACAGATGACAGGCAGACACTTCAATTTACTTAACTTAAAGGTAATATGCACCTTGAAAGTTAAAGATTTAAACTTTTGCTCAAACTTTTCTCAATGAAATTTTGACAATTCTCTATCAAAGCACAAAGAAAAATCAGAGGTCACTGTGCAATTTTGGTAATACAGAGACAAATTACCCAAGATTTCTAAATATTTGAAATTTAAAATGGCTGCTATCCCTGCATAAGCTCTAGGGGACAAAAATTTTCAATTTTCAAAAACTAAGCGAGTGAAAAATTCCCTTTTACCAAGAACTTAATGCAGATAAAAATGGACAATGAAATTGATCTTAATGTTGCCACACTTGTGTAATTGGTTTGTAAAGTTGTTTCAAAACTTGCCTCAGAAGTGCACTGACTTGTTATAACTGTGGTGAAAATCAAAGAGCTTTTATGGACCCATAATAAACACACACCAGGGAGTACACTTTGCAGTGCACTTCAATACACAGAATCATATTACATTCCTTATAATACCGCCGCTCTGAGTTACATTATATCACAGCTGAGTCAGAGTCTAGTTGTCATTAGCGTAGTGTTGCTTTTGCATTGTATGAAGTTCTTTGGCAAAAAAATCATGATCCACAGCAAAAGAGGTGTACATACACTAGAAGCAGTATATACACGTGACAAAGTTGTCGAAAAGTACGGGGATAGAAAGTCAAGAAATACACACAGACACTAATCAGTCCCTAATACTTAATTGCTTTATCTCAACAATTACAGCTGAAGCCTATAATGTGAAACAACACTATCATCCGTCTGTTGTTTGCCGCAACTCAACTAAATTAACCGACTCTGTGGTAAATTTTGAAACAACTTTACAAACCGATTCCACAAGTGTGATAACATTTAGATCAATTTCACTTTCCATTCTTATCTGTGTACAACAGTAAAATGAACCTCCATAAGTGGTAGATCAGAAGAGAATTGATTAAATTGGAAGCCTGAATTTCTGTCCTCGAGACGTGTTCTACCTTAAAACGGTATTATTTATATTGTGTACCTGACTACAGTCTCAATCATTCCTCCTCCTTGTTAACCTGTTTGCATGGTTGCATTACTCATAAAACTTTGTGGCAGAAGAAACTTTGACAGACATGTTCCTCACCAACTGACACAAATACATCAGGCATTGCTTTAACATTACGAATAGGTTGTAGGAGCTCCTTTCCCATACATAAATCTGTCAAGCATTGTAATTACAGATAAACCATGACTAGAGTCTATAGTTGTCTTTAACACTTTCACTGCGTAATAAATTTTTATACGTGCATTCCTGTGCGTAGTTTTCTATGGATATATGGCCTTATAAATATTGATTTACATGCATGAGCTGTATCTTTGTACTACACGAGTATTCGGAACAATTTTTTCAGTGAGTATTGCAATATGACAGAGCATCATAAAAATGAACAAAAAGTCACGTGACTCATCTGGAAGGTCACGTGATAGTGGCAGCCATATTGGATTTTAGAAAAAAAATCAAAAATGTTGTATTTTTGTTATTTCAATATATAAATTTATTTTTTGTCAGCGTAACACTTATGAAATTACCACTTACATTATATTAACTCAAATTAAGCAGGGGGAACATATGGGCCTACTCTAAAACATATTCAACATAAATGAGGTAAATATGCATATTTATTACAAGTTCATCTTCGAACAACAGGTATCATCTGACATTCAAAAGAGAGATATATTATATATATGCTTATATACTTGTAGCTAGTCCGATGTGTAATTGTCACTGATAGATTGATGTCGTACAACATCCACAGGATACCCCATCAACATTTATGACGTTGGTCACCGACCCTTTGTAGCACTTTTCTCTCAGCATGCTCAGCTGGCCTACCTTTCTGTCTTGCTTGCAATCTCTGTCTTTGCTCAACTGGTTCGGGAACATATTCAAGTTCGGTATTAGAGTTGTAATTTGAAATTTGACTTCCGCTATCTCCGTCGAGTTCAGTTCACGTCAGTGACAATTCACGACCAGTGACAATTCCACAATCACTGTCTAGGAAAACATGCTCAAGGGCTTAGTCAGTGTTAAACAGTGCTCGCGTCACCATTTTAAATACCCCTGACAGAAAAATAAAAACTGATCACACGCTCCGTACAAATTACGGCGGAGAAATGACCGAGTATGGCGGCATTTGTTTACAAATTTTGCGCGCATGCTCATTTAGGTTTGACCTCTACCTCGTACGCTACACTAGGCTTGAGGAAATAGTCAACAAACATGATGTAGATCAGACAAAGCCAACGTATATCGAACGCATATAAATGCGTACGTTCTTGGCGCGTTTACGCGCCTCCCGCAGTCTGGCCGTTGGCGCAGAATGCGCCCTCCCGCGGTGAAAGTGTTAAACAGGAACTTCCAATTTAAAAGCATTATTATCGTAAATCTATGCAAATGTAAAAAAGACATGCTACTGATCAGATGTGCCACTTCTGGTCCAATAATTCCATGATTTTGCCATGTTTCAGGGGTGTATTGTCATTGAATCTTGCACATGATATCTGTGAATATATAGCGACTAAACCTAAGTAAAAAATAAACTGATAAAATGACCAATTTTTTTTTTATCGCAGAATGCATCTGTTCCAAAATGTATTTCCTGTAAACCGTTTAACCTCTCTTTGCATGTGTCACGAAAGTGCCCATCATATGATCATGATTATTCAAATTTACCGTATGGTCAAAGCAATGCTATGAGAATTCAAAAACTTCCGCCCAGTGTATGCAAATGGCCGCGTCATCAGTAATCCCCCTTTTGTGTGCCCACGGTCTTGTAACAGTCTGGGTAATGTCCATATGGAGGATAGTTGGGAAAAGTAAATGGCGTACCGTATATGTAATGAGGTTAAGGCAAGAACCAATCACGTACTGTATATGTAACGATGGTTAAAGGTTACGTTGGTTCGCTTTGAAATGTTATGCTGATATCGCGATCTGACCTGACAGATCCACTGATCGAGTGAGACTGTTGGCTACCCAGAAGTGTCTCAGCCCGAGTTGATTTGCGACGTTCTACCATCTTAAAAATTGTAAGATTTCTTCAGGAATAGTTTTCTGAGTTTTTTTACCCTTGACCATGTTCGACAAAGAGTTATTGGACGTTCTCTTTTCCAGTTTTTTATTAACTTCTCGGCGATTGATCCGGCGCACGGTTTGCAGAGCGAAAGGTCGATCTTACCAGGAAATGCATGCTGATCGAAAAAATTGTGCTCCATCGTGCTCCGATGACCGACAAGAACAGTTGACCCATCTTTGCAAAGCTTGAAACATTCTCCATACTACAGATGGCAAGGTTAAATTGAAATTTGATCAAAAATAGGCGATATTTGGCAACAAATAATTTACTGTAGATTTGCAAGGGTCAAATTCTGATTTTCTGGGAGCAGTACCTAGCCAGGAAAATGATCCAAACAAGTAATTTTTGATGTACTAACCACTTGTGTCGGTTACCATCTCGACCGTACTGAACATCGTGCATAACGTCTACATCTAAAACTACGAACTGCTAAAAATAAAGGGTGAAATCAAGCCGAAAAGTTCCAAACTCGTTGCAGTCTACAAGCCTTGGTTTGCATGGTTAATTATTCATGACGTTGGCGACGGCAGGTTCACTGATTGGTCAATCATAGTATCCTCTATATGGACATTAACCGACTGTGTACGTTCCCATTAAATGTACTTTGCTTTCAAAACTAAATTTCAAGAATGTCAGAACATAAGTTATTACATGCTGCTCCACAGGATTCAATGGTAACTCGTCGATGACGTCGCAAGCCGCATAGTCATCACTGGACTGAAATTGAACCGGGACCATTTTCAACTTGACAACGTTTTGATGTTAAAGTATTAAAACTGTATAACAATACTTTTAATCTATCTATGCGCCATTTGATGATAAAAATAGTTCCATTTTTAACGGATTTTTGTCTAAGATTGAAATAAAGGATTTGATTATCATTTGCCAATAAATCTAAATATTTTGAGTGAACACTTTGTAAGAGTAGCCATGTCAGGCCAATTTTAAATATTGGGAGTACAGAATAAGAATGTACTTCAATCTAAAGATCTCACTGAGGGGAACAAAACAAGCCTTGAATGATCAAGATTGGACGAATAGTTCCGGAGATACAGATTTTTAAAGTGATAAATTTTCATATTTTTTTCTGCCGTTCTTTTAAAGTTTTTGACGTTTTTAATTTTAATGAAGTTTTGATGTCAATAAATCAGAAATAATACAATAAACTTTGATGAGAGCTTAAAACCTGTTGCAATATTCCTTTTGAAACCAATTGTGGCCATTCACTCTAAAAAAACTTATATAACTACAAATTATATGCGGTCAAAATTTGAATATAATCTAATTTCACCGACCGTAAAAACAGTGCGTTCACAGAAAAACTAAGTCCACCTAATTAAATATGCAAATATTAAATGTCTCGATTATTCTTCCACATAGAGATATAGAATTTTCAATTTGTAGGTTTTCAAACATGCTGAATTCAATGAAATCATTCAAAATGGTGTCTGACCATATCCTATGTAGTTTCCCTGATCAGCCTTTCAGGTATGCTAATTTATGCAAATTATTATATTTTAAAAAGGTTTATTCATTGTAAGTTTCTGTAATTAGCAATATGTCAGCTAAATGGGTAACTGCAATCATTGGTGCCAGACTGGCCCGTAAAAATCACTCATAGTGTGCGATGTATGCCTTCTGCCACTAAATTTTGTTTGCATAAATTTGTTAACATTAAAGAAAGTAACATTTTGTTCAGTTTACGAAAATTTACCAGTCCCAAAGCATCTTCTGAAGTACAAATCCTGAATCACAGTGGTTTCAAACTTTCCAAAACTACGAATAAATATTCTGCTGACTCGCAGCGATTTTCCAAGGTTGGAACTGATTGGTTGGTGTGTTTGAGTGACAGGCTCCGCCCCAAAGGTTTTAGGATAGCGCGCAATCCCAATCCTTGTGGAGCCTGCTAGGGGGATCACTATGCATATATGTTTTGCGAGCACAAGTATTTTGGATTTTGAAGGTCAAATTTCCATTACAATGGTGGATGCTTATCCCTGGAGCCTGCTAGGGGGGTCACTATGTATATTGGCTACTTGCGGGCACAAGTATTTTGGAATTGAAGGTCAAATTTCCATTATGCTTGGGATGGGATATCCCCGTTTTTGCATTTTGAAGGTCAAATTTCCATTACAATGCTTACCCACTTTATAAGCCGTTCACTGGACTGTTACAGCCAGCACTGATGCCGTCCTGCTATGCCTGATGTTACCCCGATGCTACGCAGTCTTTGATGCCGCGCCGTACAGCCGCTCTACACCCACAACTCTCGAATAGTGCCCGGCAGCCCCGTACAGTCAGGTCCCGTCCCGCACAGTCAGGTAACCCAAAGTTTTCTGTTTCTTCTGCAGTGTTCGGAATGTCACATGGGCCTGTCGCCTATCTGTTTATAGTCTGTTTTCTTTTCTGTTCTTGCCCGCTTCCCTGATAAATATTCTGCCCAAAATATTCGCTGTAGATTGGCCCCTAGTACTACACTCGTTCCGCCAATACACGGACGCTTTGGTAAAAATGGCTACTCACGTGAAATTTGGCTGAACATGAATTCATGAACTTTCTTGACCCTCAACAACAAAAGTAATATATATAAAGACTTTGGTTCCGAAATTTCATTGAACGAGAGCATGAGTAGCAATATTGCAATATGTAGTACGCGTCGGGCCGACAACCGCAGAGAAACGCCGTGTTCCGTAGACATAACGTGTACGGTGTAGTCCGCCTATTGGCAAAATACATCTTTTTGAAATAACGTCATTAGACGCTACTTTCTGGACAAAATGGTAAAATTATTCCCACAAATACAAAGGAGAAAAGTCACTCAGTTAAAGAAGTTTTTCAACAACTCCCCTTTCATAATTTCAAAAACCATAACCAGTTACGACCTTTGTAGCGACCGTGAAACATGGCGCCCAATCGGAAATCCAGCACGTCATGTCTTTTATTTTGCTCACGTTTTCTCAACTTTCGCGATCGATTTCTGTGAACCATGATACAAAATTGATAGTTAACATTTCCCACAATACAATGAAAGCTTTGATTGTTTAAAAATCACTGCATATAGAACTCACAGCTAAGCATTTCGGTGGGGCGTCTGTGCCCCACAGGTGTAAGATCGTTTTGACTAGACAAAACATTTTAACTCTTAGCGTATTTTTTCAATTTCAGCATTCTAGTAAAGGTAGTCCAGACCATTCAGTGGCAGCCACAGAGTTACGGCTGCTATATTGTCCTCCGGATAATGCAGGTATGTTAAAATGTATGACATATCACAGATTATTAAGGGGAACCGGGTTTCTGTGAAAAGTTTGGGTTCTTGAACTGCCTGTGAGATTGTAAACGTGTATTATTATTGTTATCATGTTATCCATCCTTTGAAAATATATATCTATCCCTAAACACATACTGATCCATTGTACTTAAACTTTTTTTCTACAGAAAGTGTTGGATGTTTTGCTAAGTGTTTGAGGTACTAAAATTGATCAAAATAGTACATACGCATAGGGGAGTTCACTCTTATGCTAGTCATGGTTCAATGATTCGACACATGTTTTGTTTCAGTTTTAAAAAAAGTTTAAACGGTAAAAAAACGCTAATGATTAATGATTAGCCAATGATTCAACAAAAATGTAAATTTACGGTAAATACAAGGTTTGTTAGGTATAATTATATTTCAAAATATAAATAGTTATCATGAGTGCTATGATTTGAAAACAAAGTAGTCTTTTACAGTTTTAGAGAAAGAAATGACTTTATTCTTCATTGGTACTGTTCTTTTTGCCCAGTCCAGTCAAAAGACTCATAAAAATATCATCATAATTCTTTGTTGATGAACATGCAATCAAAAACAGCAGCATATTTTGCCTACACTCGTTTACTGTTTTGTGAAACTTCTTGCAATGCCAAATTTGTGAGACTTCTTGCAATGCCAATCAATTTGATTTGTGAAACTTATTGCAATGCCAATCAATTTGATTTGTGAAACTTATTGCAATGCCAATCAATTTGTGAAACTTGCTGCAATGCCAATCAATTTGTGAGACTTATTGCAATGCAAATAAATTTATGAAACTTATTGCAACACCAATCAATTTGTGAGACTTATTGCAATGCCAATCAATTTATGAAACTTATTGCAATGCCAATCAATTTGTGAAACTTATTGCAATGCCAATCAATTTGTGAGACTTATTGGAATGCCAATCAATTTATGAAACTTATTGCAGTGCCAATCAATTTATGAAACTTATTGCAATGCCAATCAATTTGTGAAACTTGCTGCAATGCCAATCAATTTATGAAACTTATTGCAATGCCAATCAATTTGTGAAACTTGCTGCAATGCCAATCAATTTGTGAGACTTATTGCAATGCAAATCAATTTATGAAACTTATTGCAATGCCAATCAATTTGTGAGACTTATTGCAATGCCAATCAATTTATGAAACTTATTGCAATGCCAATCAATATGTGAGACTTATTGCAATGCCAATCAATTTATGAAACTTATTGCAATGCCAATCAATTTGTGAAACTTATTGCAATGCCAATCAATTTGTGAGACTTATTGCAATGCCAATCAATTTATGAAACTTATTGCAATGCCAATCAATTTATGAAACTTATTGCAATGCCAATCACTTTGTGAAACTTGCTGCAATGTAGACCAACTGTTATGTGAACGATCCAACGATTAGCTTATCTTCTCATAATCTTCCGGATTAATCTTGCTTGGCCATGGGCCTAGGTGTGGACCCTATTATTGGGTTCACACCTAGGCCAATTGTATTTTTGGGGCTATTTCTCCCATTCGGGGCAAAAAACTCTGAATCCTATCGATTGATTTTTAATGCAGTTTACCGTGGGGTATGTGACCCAGTGCCACTTTTATATTATACAACAACTGAGTATATGTGAGCGACACCGACTTATTGGTTGTATTGTTTGTCTTTGTGATTCTTCAAAATTATGCAAATTAGATGAAAAAATGCCATTTCTGGTAAAAAATCTCCTTCTCTGAAACCGTAAGTCAGATTCATTTGAAACTTTGAGTGGAGATTTCTTGAGGTGATGTCAGTGATATTAGTTGAAATTGTGGTGATATATTTGCATAATCGTTTTTTGGGGGCAATTTTTCCCATTTTTGATCCAAAATCTGTTTCTCTAAAACGAGATGTCCAATTAATTTGAAACTTGGTATACAGATATCTAAGGGTAATGTTAGTCAGATAATCGGAAACTTTGGTGAAATTTGCATAATTGTATTTTTGGGGCAATTTTTCCTGTTCTTGGGGAAAAAAAAGACTTTTTCTCTGAAACCGCAACTTGTCAAATTCATTGGAAGCTTAGTGTTGAGGTTTCTAAGCATGATCTAAGTAATATTAGTGAAATTGTGGTGAAACATGCATAGTTGTATTTTGTGGGTTATTTTCCCTTTTTTGAGAAGAAAGCCTTTCTCTTCAACCACAAGTCTGATTCATTTGAAACTTGGTATGGAGGTTTCCGGGGGTAATGTAAGTGAGATTATTCGAAATTGTGGTGATATTTGTATAATTGTATTTTTGGGACAATTATTGTTGTTTTTGGAAAAGGAAAACCCTTTCTGTGACAGTGCAAGTCCAATTCATTTGAAACTTGGTAATTGCGGTTCATAGAGGTGATCTCAGTAGGATTTGTTTAATTATAGTGAAATTTATAAAAAATATGAATTTATATAATTTCACAATTGCAAATGTACAGAATTTACATAAATGTACACACAAAATGTAGTTTTCTATTCTCATCTTACTTTTTCTAGTTTATATCGCTCTTGAAAGTACAAATTCAAAACAAATGTGAGCGCAGTGTCTTTGACACTATTTGTAGCTCCCATATGTTATATACCTAGCAATGGAAGTTATTTTTAACATAGGGCCAAAGTCCCTGAAGCTACTATAGACATGGATACAAAATTAAGTATTTCCTAACTGTGTGAAATTATCTCACTAAGGTCATCCTAGGGATATGTAAACCAAATATTAAAGCTGTCTGACCAACGGTTTTGAAAAACAAGCGACTCAACAGTTGACAGAGCTCTGCTGTGTTATGTAGAGAACAAGTCATCGTTGATGACACAGTCCCCACTTGTTAATGGGTACTTTGATTACATGTCCTAAGAGGATAGAGTCCTCTTCATTAATTGAGACATGCCCAAGTTTTGGCTAAGGACACGAAAAAATTGTAACAAAATGGCTGCCATGCAGCCATATTGGATCATATCAAGAAACAAATTGACATACATATATATGACATAGGTTAATGTCCTTGTACCAACTTTGAATAAAATCGGTTAAGATATGCCTTAGAGTATTATGGCCCTCGACAGGAAAAATCGTAATAAAATGGCCGCAAGGCAGCCATATTGGATCGTATCACATAACAAATTGACATGCATATGTATGACATTAGTCAATCTCCTTGTACCAACTTTGAATAAAATCCGTTGAAACATGTCTGAGTTATTGCTTTGTACATGAAAATATCGTAATAAAATGGCTGCCTAGCGGCCATATTGGATCGTATCACATAACAAATTGACGTACATATGTAAGACATAGGTCAATGTCCTTGTACCAACTTTGAATAAAATCGGTTGAGATTTGCCTGAGTTATGCCTCTGCATATGAAAAAATCGTAATAAAATGGCCACACAGCAGCCATATTGGATTGTATCACAAAACAAATTGACATGCATATCTATGACATTGGTCAATGTCCTTGTACCAACTTTGAATAAAATCGGTTGAAACATGTCTGAGTTATGGCACTGTATATGAAAATATTGTAATAAAATGGCCGCCTGGCGGCCATATTGGATCGTATCACAAAACAAATCAACATGCATATCTATGACATTGGTCAATGTCCTTGTACCAACTTTGAATAAAATCGGTTGAAACATGTCTGAGTTATGGCTCTGTACATGAAAAAATCGTAATAAAATGGCCGCCTGGCGGCCATATTGGATCGTATCACAAAACAAAATCGAGAAGCATATCTATGACATTGGTCAATGTCCTTGTACCAACTTTGAATAAATCAGTTGCAACATGTCTGAGATCTGGCTCTGTACATGAAAAATCGTAATAAAATGGCCGCCTGGTGGCCATATTGGATCGTATCACAAAACAAATGACGTGCATATCTATGACATTGGTCAATGTCATTGTACCACTTTGAATAAAATCAGTTGAAACATGTCTGAGATCTGGCTCTGTACATGAAAAAATCGTAATAAAATGGCCGCCTGGTGGCCATATTGGATCGTATCACAAAACAAAATGACGTGCATATCTATGACATTGGTCAATGTCATTGTACCAACTTTGAATAAAATCAGTTGAAACATGTCTGAGTTATGGCTCTGTACATGAAAAAATCGTAATAAAATGGCCGCCTGGCGGCCATATTGGATCGTATCACAAAACAAATCGACGTGCATCTGTATGACATATGAAGTAATCCTTGTACCAAGTTTGAATGAAATCGCTTCTTGCATCTCTGAGATATCTGCGTGAACGGACGGACGCACGCACGCACGCACGCACGGACATGACCAAACCTATAAGTCCCCCCGGACGGTGTCCGTGGGGACTAATAACCTTTTGTGACACATGTATTGATGAAGAAGGTGGATATCTTTGATAGCTCATTTCAGGATGGCCTGACCAAAAATGGAAAAAAATTCCTTAAAAATACAGATTTGCATATTTCATCACAATTTTAACAAATCTAAGTTGGGTTATCCCAAGGGACCTGTATACCAAATAACAAAGCTGTCTGACCAGTGGTTATGAAGAAGATTTTTTACCAAAAACGCCTTTTTTGGTGCTAATTTGCATATTTTCAACAATATCAAAAAATTAATAAAAAAAGTTTCTCAAAATCATATAGTTTATCCACACAACAAATATCAAATCAGTAAGTACTGCAGTTCTCAAGATATTTGAGTGGACGGACGCCTCACAAACGGACATACATACATACATACATGTACATATGGTACATACTATATTAGTCTATAGTAGCTAATAAACGAGAGTTAATTACATTCTATTTAAAGTAAACAAGACTTGCTTAAATCAAGCTTTACGTCATAAAAATACAGCATATCTGTCAGGTTATAAAGAATCTTAAGCTGGTTATTTTCATCCTAACCAACCACATTTTAACTTTCAAATTAACATTGTAAGTAAGTTCTGTTGAATAAGTTGAGACTGTACGTACTCAGAGAAAGCACACTGAAGAGGCAAATGTTTGAAACTTAAGAAGTTCAAGGTCATCAAAAGCATTGTAAGAAGTCATGTAACACTTTCATTGCACTGTTTACACAGATTGCATAATTGCTATAAATAGCACATGAGGAATCTTACAGCCCAGCTTTACCATAAAAACCCTATCACTTTGACCACTCTATTTTTTTCCTCAAAAAGTAATTTTATTTTATCCTCAGCAAGTCAACCATACATGAAGATTAGAACTTTCTCTATCTCTATTTATTTGACCACCCTATCATGACAAACTATTACGAGCAATTTCTTTGAGATAACATACAGGGCACAATAAATGACGGTTCAGAATATGTCAAAGTTGGGATTCAGGAAAGTTGCCTTTACATGTTTTAATCCTCTAAGATGGTAAGCATTTCACTATGGACTGTCAAAAAAGTTGAACTTTCTGATAATTCTACACTAAAATTATTTTGGCTTTGATGATTATTCAATTATTTAAAATCATATTAATTATTTTTTCTGGGTGAATTGATAGGGTTTATACAGTACAAGAATTACATACAATGTAAGTCAAATTTTGACAAAAATGACAAAAAAATTCCTTAAAAATACACATTTGCATATTTCATCACAATTTGAACAAATCTAAGTTGGGTTGTCCCTAGGGACCTGTATACCAAATAACAAAGCTGTCTGACCAGCGGTTATGAAGAAGAAGATTTTTTACCAAAAACGCCTTTTTTGGCATTAATTTGCCTATTTTCAACATTATCAAAAAATTAAAAAAAATGGTTTCTCAAAATCATATTTTTCATCTACACAACAAATATCAAATCAGTAAGTACTGCTGTTCTCAAGATATTTGAGTGGACGGACGCCTCACAAACGGACATACATAAATACATACATACATACATACATACATACAGACTGACGACGGACGCCGGACGGATACCCATCCCAATAGCTTCTATAGACTATAGTCTATAATAGCTAATAAGCTGGGATAAAACTATGTCTGCATGTAACTAAAAGTGACAATGTCGCTATTTTAATGTAGTTTACCATGGGCTGTGCTGTACTTGTTATGAAACAACTCTGTTCATATGGGAGTGACACCGTCTGTTTGGTGGTATTTTTTATCTATTTAATTGCAGCATTATGCTTTTTCTTTGATTGCAATGTTCAAAATTTTATAAACTCATGTGACCTGCTGTATCTTTCCATAGCAGCTGTAAGTTATATGCTGAAAAATTGACTGATGTCACATGTCTGTGTGCAATGACGTCTGTGTACCTGAATGTGAAGTTAAATGCTATCAGAGACCTTCTTCTGTTCAACCTACATGTAGTTGTGGATGAATTTTGAATAAAATGTTTTCCCCTCTCCTAATTCTATTCTAGGGTGCCATCGGAGTTCTACCAAAAATTAATTATGAAGAGAAAACAAGTATGTAACCATATGTAGTAGTCTTTTTAGTCCCTGCGGACGAAGTCCGGCGGGGACTTATAGAATGGGTCCCGTCCGTGCATCCAGCCATCCAGCCATCCGCAGCCTTTTCTCAGACTCTTCTGAAGTGATTATGTTCAAACTTGGTACAAAGATAGCACCCTATGCCATACAGATGCACGTGAATTTGTTTCACAATCCGATCAAATTTGGCTGTGTAAGAGGACTTTTTAGTTTCACTCTCCATAGACTCCAAGATATAAGCAAATCTGTCTGTCCTCAGCTGTTTCTCAGACATCTCTGAAGTTATTTTGTTCAAACTTAGCACAAGGATAGTAACCTACCCCATACAGATGCACGTCAATTTGTTTCTCAATGCAATCAAATTTGGCTGTGTTAGAGGACTTTTTAGTTTCACTCACCATAGACTACCATGTTTAAGCAAGTTCTCCATAGACTCGCATGTATAAGCAATTCTCCATAGACTTGCTTGTATAAAGAAGTTCCCCATGAACTTGCATGTATAAGCAATTGCAAAAATGATGCAGTCACGGTTTTTTAGTCCCCATGGATTAACTCTGGCAGACTTATAGATTGGGTCATGTCTGTCCGTCCGTCAGTGCGTGCATCCGTGTGTCATGCAGATATCTCAGACATGCCTTGGTCAATTTCTTTTTAAACGTCACACAAGGATAGTACCCTACCCCCTACACATGTTGATTGGTTTAGTGAAACGATCCCAGATGGCCGCCAGGCAGCCATTTTGTTACAATTTTTTCATGTTTTAAGCCATAACTCAGGCATGTCTTAATAGATGTCTTTCAAATTTGGTACAAGAGCATTGACCTATATACAATTTTGGGGTTTTTAGCCATACTTCAAGCATGTCTCAACCAATTTCTTTCAAATTGGGTACATGGGCACAAATCTTTGTCATACATATGTATATCTAATTTTGTTTTGATATGATCCAAGATGGTGGCCATATTGTTGCAATTGTTTTTTACTGAAGCCATAACTCAGACATTTCTCTACCGATTTCCTTGTAATTTGGTACAAAGATATAGATATATGTCATATATAGGCATGATGACTTCTGTTGTGATATAATCATATATGGCCGCTTGGTGGTCATTTTTTTGCAATTTTTTTGTCTCAACTTATTTCTTTCAAATTGGGTACAATGGCATTGATCTATGTTATACATGTGCATGTTGTCTCTGATTTAACATATCAAAATTTCGAGCGGGGACTGTGTCATTGGCAATGACTTGTTTATTATGCATCCTGGGCTTATGGCTTTGGTTCATATGTCCCACATATCATTTTACTAACTTGTATATTGCCCACAGGCATCTAATGCTTCAAAGGAGGTTGATTAGTATTTATTTATGCAAAATATATGAGTGAGTATTGTTCAAGTATTTAAATTTGATGGGAATGACTCATTATCAATGGTGTATATTCTTGTACCTTGCTTCTTGCTCTGTACAAATGTTGAAACCTCAATTGTGTGAAGGGATTGAAAGAGAATAAGGAGTAGGGTATAGAAACTGTCTGAAAATTTGTTCAATGTTATATTTGTAACATTACTATATTATATATCTCATATATTTTGTGGATTTTTCCTTATGCAAATGTTGCATGATATTTTTGAATGTTATGTTACTCAGTTTACAATGCATTTCACCATTACACTCTTTGCTTTCAAAAAGAAATTATACTGGAAGAATATTATGTGTTCTGTACTAAGAAATGAAGTTTTCAGAATATATGCTGGTGTAAGATGAAATAAATAAAGCAGAGAATGCATTATATCTTAAATGTTACTTTACTGTACCGTACTAAGGCCAAAAAAATAATTGTGTTTCCTGTAACGTGCTCTTCAGAAAATAGGGTAGGTAGGTTGGAAAAAAAATTTTTGGGTAATTTTTTTTCTTGACGAAAAGAAAATGTGAAATTATTAATGAAAACTTTGTGAAACGTCATGAAATCTTGCGTAATTTTATGCTTTATGCCCAATCTCACGAGATTTCTTTTCAAGGTCCCCAAAAAATTTAGGTTGGTTTGAACTAGAGTAGGTCGGGTTAACGGAAACACACAATTTATTTTTTTGGGCCTAAATGTAGAATAAGGGAGCATTTTAGCTCCCATATGGTACATGTAAATAGTATGTGAGCTTTTGGGATCAGTTGCATATGTATGTATGTATGTATGTATGTACGTACGTATGTCAACATCAACAACTTGAAAACTGCTGGACATTTAATCTTGATATTTGGTGTGTAGATGGATGGTGAGCTGTAGATAGGAGTTTGTTAAAATGAAGTTGTCATTGCCTAAAATATGCAAATTAACTGGGTGTAAAAATGGTCAAAATTGAAAAAAATCAACCACCATGGTCAGATTCCTGAAAACATTTGCATGTTATATGTGCATTGTGGGTCAATATCTTGAATTTGCTATTTTCATGAAGTTTTTTGCAATTTTACTCATTTTTGGTCAAAAAATCTTGTCTGATCAGTTTGAAACTTGTTATGGAGGTTCCTAGGGGTGACCTCTGTCAGATTGTTCAAATTGTGAAATTTGCATTATTGTATTTTTGGGCTATTTTTCCTATTTTTGGTGAAAAAATCATCATCTCAGAAATGACAAGTCTGATTGATTTGACACTTGGTATGGAGGTTTCTAGGGTTGACCTATGTCAGAATTGATCAAATTTTGGCAAAATTTGCATAATTGTAGTTTTTGGTAATTTCTTCCTTTTTTTAGCCAAAATCTCTTCCTCACTGAAACCACGTGATGATGGTTTGAATGTTGGTAAACAGGTTGATAGGGGTTAACTTTATCAGATTTGTTCAAATTTTGTGAAATATTCATATATTTTTGTGTGTAACTTTTCCCGTTCTTGGTCTAAGAATGTCAAAATCCTGTATATTGAGTTTTTATGCAGTTCACCATAGGCTACGTGTATCAAATTTGTTGCAGTTTTTATTTTAGAAAACAATTCTTGTCAAAAGGGAGCGACATCACCGTTTTCTGTGGTATTTTTATAGATGTTGTATTACACTGAGATTAAAAATTATTTTCTTAAATGATGATGCAAATATTTCTTTTCAGGTCAGTCTAAGAAAAGATCACGGGGAGTTAACAAGAGCTTGTTTCAAAATGTGAAAAAGGGAATAACAAAAGTATGTATATATAACAGTACGTGTTTTACTACATGATTGTTTAAATTACATCATTGAGAGGTTTTCAAGGGATACCAGCTGGGTTGGATGCATGTTATTTTATTCATATGTTCTCTAAAAGTATGTAAATGAGAGTGAAGTAAGGGGGAGGAATGTTAGAAAATCAAGATATTAAAAACTTATACTTATAGTGAGAATGGTTAAATGTTTTGACCTTGAATGTAAATTAAAAGTCTATGTTTATTAATGTAGCATTTTGATAGTTTTGTCATAAGATAAAAAAAAAGCTGCTTAGCAGCCACTTTTATATCTGTTCAGACTTTACATACCAATTTAGTACTAAAGTCTTCCCCATTGCACTGATTTATTTTATTTTGTTATCATTTAACAGCGAAGAAACCGCGCCACTAGCATCGCCGATAAAAATAGAGCTATGCCAACGATGTGGCCGTAGTGAGCGAAGTGGATTCAACAACTGGGTGCAGTGTAGCATGTGCAATAAGTGGGAACACATTAAATGTGTTCCCCATTTAACAATTCAAGGCGCGCAAAAAAAATCCTATAGACATGCATGCAAAACTTGCATTGAAGAGAAGTAGGTATATCCCTGTTTTGAGGTAAAAAAAAAGGCATATAAACACAGTTTTTATGCTTCCAAGACATCTTTGGTGACATTCATGTCGGATCTAAAACCAATGCATCTGTTCATTCACCATTTGATAGGTAGCCAACCACTTTGTGTTTGTTAAAAATATGCAAAGTACACGTCCATGAAAAACACCCTTTAAAAATATCCTTCTACCTAATATCTCTTTAATATTTGGTATACAAGTTCCAAGAAAGAAAGTACTCTTTTAATCAGCAGGTACTTTCACATCTTGTGATGTAGGTTAAGGACACAGTGTCATAAATGGTATTTCTTGTATTTGTATTATTTTTTTCAAAGAATACTTTTAATCACCAAGTATGTTCACGTCTTGTGATGTAGGTGAAGGACACAGAGTCATAAATGGTATTTCTTGTATTTGTATTATTTTTTTAAAGAATACTTTTAATCACCAAGTATGTTCACGTCTTGTGATGTAGGTGAAGGACACAGAGTCATAAACAGTATTTCTTGTATTTGTATTATTTTTTTCACAGAAAACTTGTACTCAACAGTGTATGTTCACGTCTTGTGATGCAGGTGAAGGACATAGTGTCAGAAACCATAGACAACTTGGTCTCTACTAGCTGTCTATGCTGAAACGGTATTTCTTGTATTTGTACTAAGTTTTTGTTTTGACTTAAAAGAAAAAAATCTTTTAATCACCAGGTACTGGTTTTTTCATATCTTTAATGATGACTATAATAAAGTCTAAAATAAGTTAAAAGTTAGTTTTGGCCTAATGTTATTTTTTGGTCAATTTTCTGCATTACCCAATGCAATTTACCAAGGAACTATGACTGTTAGTCATAACAGTCATAGTTATATGACATAGTTATAGTTATAGCCAACTATGATGGCTTAGTTTTGCGATATTTAGTAATTTCAGGGTTATCTCTAAGATTTTTCACAGGCGGCAAAAGGAAAAAGAGTTGCTGGCGAGGGAACCCAGCGACCGAGCGGGAGGGAGGGTTTTGGAGGGGGCCCAGGGTGTCCCCCCTCCCAACCATTGGAGATTTTTTTATTTTGAGCTTCCATTTGTGATGATTTGTTGGCATTTAAATACCTGATTTTTATAAAATTTATCTACTATGGATCTATGAAAATTTGGTGTTTTGGTAGTTTTTAATAATGTAATTTTTTTATTAAAGAAATATCTGCGTTGGTTTGACAAAGTCACTATCTTTTTTACCCTTTTTCACAAATATTGTTGCTAGTGTCAAGTTACTGATGTTGTTAGACTTTTGGAAAGAGGTCTCAAAAACGGTTGACGGTAGACAACTTCGGTCTCGTTTGCGTACACAGTATAAAAAAAACCCCTCTCGTCAGGGGTTAACGCTAGGCTAGTATTAACCCGAGCCTGATATAACGGTCATGTCAGGAATGTTTGAATACAAACTGCAACATATCGTGCAGGCATTTGTAACAATGTTTTTACTGTGTGGCCGCTGTCACAGTGATAAGGACAACATTCGTTACAATGTAGCAGTAGTTGTCTATAACTGAAACCTCTGGAATAGAAACGGTTCATGTCTTCTGCGAGTTGAACATAATAGTAATAATAATAACAATAATAATATTTATTTCTTTAAAGCGCACTACACATACGTCTCAGTGCGCTTTACACATTTAAAATAGATAAAATACCAGCAAAACATGACAAACAAGAAATGTAGAAATAATCAAAATATGCTTAAAACGTAAATGGATTAAAAATGAAGAAAATTTCTGCTGAGTAAAAAAAAAAGTTGAAATATAGATAAAAAAAAACATTATTAAAATTCTACAGAGTAAGTAGCAGAAAACGTTAAAATAAAATAAATGAATAGATACTCTCCTGGCGTTTAGCATAATGAGAGGTTTTCCGCTAGTTATGTACCATCGTAATTTGATAAAACTATCCAGAAAATAATGTGTTTTTAAAATTAAAAAAGGTCAAAAGATAGTGACTTTGTCCCTTTCAATTCACTGATATTAGCTGTTTGTAACGTCTTGTCCAGTCACTACTTTAAAAAGAATTATACATGAACTACAAAAAATGAAATAGTAATACAAAAAAATAGCGCCAATGGCACTTGATCACAACTGGCACATTGTGAAACTACTCTATCTCTGGGTACACCTGTACATGAAATACTGAATGGGTAGGTGCTGCAGGTTTGGAGTTTGTCAGTAAATGCATACAGAAAACAAAGTCCCGAAGTAGCGAATTCCAGCCATTTTCAAACCACACTGTTTATCAGTGGGGTAAGCAATATTCACAAAAATCACATTTCCAGGCTAATAGACTATGTTTTACGAAATCACACGTCCTTATTACAAAATAAAACGATCTTTGTCTTTAAATCAATGCGCCAGTAAACAGGTCCAGCAGCTAGTTATGTCATCAAGTCTGTAATGTTAAGGGTCATAACAAATGTGAGAAATCTAAAACATTAAATACGTTGTTTTTTATCAATTTTATTACCAAAAGCGCATGAAAATCTCTGATACTTTGAATCAGCCATCCTGCATATTTGTAACATTCATCAAAACCTCATTTCTGTTCCATAACTCATTAAATAGTCCACAATGCAGGATTGGTGTACATTCCAAAACTACATATATGAAAGACCCCTAAAATCAATTAGTTAAAGGGGGGTTAGAAATTTCCCAAAACTATCTAACCGCTGCTCCGTTTGGCTCCATTTTTCGGAATCGGAACCTTGGAATTAGTCTGAATATCTCTACCAAATATCAATGCAGTCTGTTCAGCGGTTTTTGACTTTTTGTCGTTTACGGAAAATGGACACTGTCCACCACCGGTTGAAGCTAACCCTATATCACAACTTCCAGATGTGATAATGACCTATGGTCATTATGTTAAAAAATACCGCCAATGGCGCTTGGACATAATGACCGCCTAGTATTATCGGCATTTATCAACAACCACACTCACTGTGAATTAGACAGACCACGAAGTCAATGAGCAACATATAGCTGAAAGACTATTTTTCACATTGCGATTTGAGACATGTATATGTATATGGAGAAAAAGCAGAAGACATATTTGTAAATTGTTTGTTAAGTGACAATCATATATGCATCTCTTGAAATTTTGTGGTTATAAGGTATAACAGTAGTGTAAGAATAATGAGGCATGAATAAGTTAGTAAAGCTAAGTTGACAGTAATTAAGATTACAAAATTATACACTAAGCTGGGGTAATCTGATTGAAATAAATGTTGAAAAGTAGCAAAGTCATGGTCATCTTTTGTCTAATACCTTGTGTAAGTTCATGAACTTACATAAATCTTGCTATAGATTTGTTGCTAATGGGCAATTACTGTGTTTCAGATCATTTGAGAGCAATCTATCCATGACAGGTTTAAATTGTAATATACTTCTATTTAAAGGAGAGAAACTTCTCAAATAATTTTTTTTCCCTGTAATTTGCTGTGAGAACACATGGACAGATGCTCAGGACTCTATGCTGGTGCTACCTTGATAACTAACCTACAACTTGTAACGTCATTGTCTAACCTGTTCACCCCAATTTCCTATAGACAGGTCCACACTCTCCATTGATAACAATGGGTTTGGGCCATACCATTGTAGTGAAAGACTGTAACATGTGGTTGTGGATACTTAATCTCTGGAATGTCAAAGTCTGTATATTGACTCAAGGATGTTTACTTAACAAATGCCTAGGGTCATCTCAAAAGTGAGAATCTAAACTATGAAATATGTTTTTTTTAATGCTTTTGATGCCAAAAGACCATAGAAATCTCTTATACTTCGAATCAGCCATCCTGCATATTTCTAACATTCATCAAAACCTCATTTCTGTTCAACAACTCATAAAACAGTCCACAATGCAGGATTGGTGTACATTCCAAAACTACATATATGAAAGACCCCTAAAATCAATTAGATAAAAAGGGGGGTTAGAAATTTCCCAAAACCATCTAACCGGCGCTCCGTTTGGCTCAATTTTTCGGAATTGGAACTTTGGAACCAGTCTATGTATCGGTATCAAATATCAATGCAGTCTGTTCAGCAGTTTTTGACTTTTTGTCGTTTACGGAAATGGACGACATCAAACACTGGTTGAAACCACCTCTATATCACAACTTCCAGTTGTGATAAAAAGTAAAACAGTAGGAACACACACATGATTAAATAAAGATAATTGGTACGTTTTTATTTGAAATTTTACTCCAAAACATCTTACATGAACTTGCAAGTTTTATTAGAATGCTGTGATCATTCCGTCCTACAAGTTACGTATACGCTCGTTTCTGTAAGTTCAAAGCACATTGACCGGCTTCCTCGATTAGACGTGTGAAATTAAAACCACTTCGAAGTGAACAAACTCCGTATTAACCAAGTGTTCTTGTCTATGTAATACGATCGATCGCGATGCACATTATTTCAATCGGACAGGTCCGTGTACAAGTAGATGTTCAACATCCCGCCCGCCCTGACATTTATTATTCAAAACATACTTGATACTTATAGCGAGAGTAATATTTGGTCAGCTGTTTGTAATATTAATATGACTGTTAAAACTGTTCAGAATAACTTACGCAAACATTATCAAGCTTCTTGTTACAGTGACTTATTCAATGATAACAAGACTCTTGGGAAGGGAAACAATAAGCTCAGAACATACAGAGAATTTAAAACTAAATTTGGTTTAGAAAATTACTTACTAGATATTAAGAACATTAACTGCAAAAAATTGGTCACAAAACTTCGTATTTCTGATCACTGTTTACAAATAGAGTTGGGTAGAAGGTCAAAACCAAGAATTCCACCTGAATCAAGATATTGTAAGTTTTGTAAAACTTCTGTCGAAGATGTAGTGATAGAGAAGTTCTCTTTTCTGCAATGAATCTGTATTATCCAATGTTTGATAGTTTAGGCTAAATGAAAGAGAAGTTTTTGTATATTTTAAGTTCAGACGACACATTGTCTCTCATGAAGTATATTAGAAAGACTTTAAGTTCCCCCAGCAGCCGAAGGTAAAGACATCAACAAGAATGTTTCATGTAATGTATAGTTTATTGTCTTGCTATACTGCACTTTCCGAAGTGTGTTGTTACGCAATAAAGTGATTAAAGTGATTTATTTTACATGCATGATCTATCATCGATACAGCTTAGTGGGTCGCGATCGCGTCGATCGGCAATGCACACTTTATTTACCTTGTGAGTTCATATGAAAAACCCTTGAATTGAAACATAATTGTGGTACTTACTTTCATTCTTTTTTAGTCTCTTACGAAAAATTGATATGCTGGGATTTCTTTTTCCCACCGCTGAACTTAAAACGCCATGATTGTTTGTTCATGTGACGACGAATTACGTCCTCTTGTGGCAATGACAACACGATGACCAATCATAGCATGGGTTACATCTCCCCCGCATGGAAATCCCAATGCGTTACAAATCTTCTGTTTAAAACAGACGCTGTGATTGGCTGTATGCACGCATTCAGGTAATTCTACAAGGTCATGACATTCAAATAGGCACTGTAAATGCGGCTCACACGAGTTTTAGTGGGATCGTCTTTGCGATTTTCAAGCTTTCTCGCCATTTACTCTTCAACATATAATTTAAGATCACAAAAATACTTAAGTAACAATTTTGGGTGATGAAACTTCTGAAAGTAGCCGGTAAGTCACACGACTTTTAGTCAAACCAGGCGGTTGTTTTCTGCCCGTTGTTTTTGCCGGCTGCCCAGCCGGCTTTTAATTTTTAGCGAGAACACTGAGTAAGCTTTAATAGATATGCTGGCACTGTTGAAGTCACAGTAGCTGTAACTTTTGCCTATATTTTTCACTCGATGTCATGATGGAAATCAAGTCATATTCTGTTGAAACCACACTTAAGGTAGCGTGTTATGTTCGTTGGCAAATTTTACTTACATGTTCAACAGTGCTCAAAACAGCAGAAAAAGCCCTGAAAGCCTAGCTGTGATCAACAGTGCTCGACACAGAAAAGCCTGTGATCAACACTGATCAACATGATCAACACAGAAAAAGCCTAGCTGTGATCAACAGTGCTCAACACAGAAAAGCCTGTGATCAACACTGATCAACATGATCAACAGTGCTCAACACAGAAAAGCCTGTGATCAACACGATCAACAGTGCTCAACACAGAAAAGCCTGTGATCAACACTGATCAACATGATCAACACTGCTCAACACAGAAAAAGCCTAGCTGTGATCAACAGTGCTCAACACAGAAAAGCCTGTGATCAACACAATCAACAGTGCTCAACACAGAAAAGCCTGTGATCAACACTGATCAACACAGAAAAAGCCTAGCTGTGATCAACAGTGCTCAACACAGAAAAGCCTGTGATCAACACGATCAACAGTGCTCAACACAGAAAAGCCTGACACTGCTCAACACAGAAAAAGCCTGTGATCAACACGATCAACAGTGCTCAACACAGAAAAGCCTGTGATCAACACTGATCAACATGATCAACACTGCTCAACACAGAAAAAGCCTAGCTGTGATCAACAGTGCTCAACACAGAAAAGCCTGTGATCAACACTGATCAACATGATCAACACTGCTCAACACAGAAAAAGCCTAGCTGTGATCAACAGTGCTCAACACAGAAAAGCCTGTGATCAACACTGATCAACATGATCAACACAGAAAAAGCCTAGCTGTGATCAACAGTGCTCAACACAGAAAAGCCTGTGATCAACACGATCAACAGTGCTCAACACAGAAAAGCCTGTGATCAACACTGATCAACATGATCAACACTGCTCAACACAGAAAAAGCCTAGCTGTGATCAACAGTGCTCAACACAGAAAAGCCTGTGATCAACACTGATCAACAGTGCTCAACACAGAAAAAGCCTAGCTGTGATCAACAGTGCTCAACACAGAAAAGCCTGTGATCAACACGATCAACACTGCTCAACACAGAAAAGCCTGTGATCAACACAATCAACAGTGCTCAACACAGAAAAAGCCTAGCTATGATCAACAGAAAAGAACGCAAGTTTAAAGCATGAACAAGCTGTCGTGAACAACACAATCCCTCAAAAAAAAAACAAGTGTAGAACAAGCGTACCAAATTTACATTTAAAAAAAAATAGACGCACAAATAGTTAAGAACACTTAGCTTATCCCAATTTTTTACTACTGTGGTTTAATTGACAACATTGAACAGAGCCCACAACCGTCAATGCATTACTGCTTCTAGGTAAATTATGCACATATGCAAATTATATAATTTGAATCGGCCAACCAGCTACAACCTTCGAAACTGCTGCACATCAGCCCTAAAATTTTTGTTTTTACGCGAATATACGATAGCGTACACACTGGCCTCACTCAAATCACAATTGGCACGTTCAGATTGACGACTTTGCGTCGGCCAGGTCCGGACCTGGGCCGGGGCTGACTTAAAACATAGGGCCAAAGTCCCTGAAGCTACTATAGACATGGATACAAAATTTAGTATTTCCTGACTGTATGAAATTATCTCACTAAGGTCATCCTAGGGATATGTAAACCAAATACTAAAGCTGTCTGACCAGCGGATTTGAAAAAACAAGCGACTCAACAGTTGACAGAGCTCTGCTGTGTTATGTAGAGAATAACCTTTTGTGACACATGTATTGATGAAGAAGGTGGATATCTCTGATAGCTCATTTCAGGATGGCCTGACCAAAAATGGAAAAAATTCTGTAAAATTACAGATTTGCACATTTCATCAGACTATATTAGTCAATAATAGCAAATAAACAAGAGTTGATTACATTCTAATTAAAGTAAACAAGACTAACTTAAATCAAGATTTATGTCATAAAAAAACAGCATATCTGTCAGGTTATAAAGAATCTTGAGCATTATCTTTTAATATCAGTATTTTCATCCTATTAACCAAGCACATTTTAACTTTCAAATTAACATTGTAAGTAAGTTCTGTTGAATAAGTTGAGACTGTACGTACTCAGAGAAAGCACACTGAGGAGACAAATGTTTGAAACTTAAGAAGTTCAAGGTCATCAAAAGCATTATAAGGAATCATGTTACACTTTCATTGCACTATTTACACAGATTGCATAATTGCTATAAATAGCACATGAGGAATCTTACAGCCGGCAGCCCAGCTTTACCATAAAAACCCTATCACTTTGACCACTCTTTTAATTGACCACTCTATTTTTTTCCTCAAAAAGTAATCTTATTTTATCCTTACCAAGTCAACCATAAATGGAAATTAGAACTTTCTCTATCTCTATTTATTTGACCACCCTATCATGACAAACTATTATGAGCAATTTCTTTTAGATAACATAAATGGTGGTTCAGAATATATCAAAGTTGGGATTCAGGAAAGTTGCCTTTACATGTTTCAATCCTCCAAGATGGTAAGCATTTCACTATGAACTGTCAAAAAAGTTGAACTTTCTGATAATTCCACACTAAAATTATTTTGGCTTTGATGATTTCCTAATTAATTCAATCATTTAAAATCATATTAATTATTTTTTTCTGGGTGAATTGATAGGGTTTATACAGTATAAGAATTACATACAATGTAAGTCAAATTTTGACCAAAAATGACAAAAAAAATTCCTTAAAAATACAGATTTGCATATTTCATCACAATTTGAACAAATCTAAGTTGGGTTATCCCTAGGGACCTGTATACCAACTAACAAAGCTGTCTGACCAGCGGTTATGAAGAAGAAGATTTTTTACCAAAAACAACTTTTTTGGCATTAATTTGCCTATTTTCAACAATATCAAAAAATTAAAAAAAAACTAGTTTCTCAAAATCATATTTTTCATCTACACAACAAATATCAAATCAGTAAGTACTGCGGTTCTCAAGATATTTGAGTGGACGGAAGCCTCACAAAAGGACATACATACATACATACATACATACATACATACATACAGACGGACGCCGGACAGATACCCATCCCAATAGCTTCTATAGACTATAGTCTATAGTAGCTAAAAACCAATGTGGACACGCTGAGTCGGCCCTGGGCCGACTCAGTTTGGTCCCGGTTAGAAGGAGGGGTTCAGGGCCGACTCAGGGCCGATGCAAAATTTGGTCTGACGCAAATCGCCAGTGTGGACAGGTTACGTCGGCCCTGGTCCCAGTTGACCAGGCCCCCGCCATGGATCGAAGTTGAACTAGTCACCCTGTTCGCACAAAACAAACGACGTTTGAAACTAAAGTTTACACCTATCGAAAGTTTTCAATCCAGTCTTTACATTTTAATATCATCCCATGTACGCAGAACTTCCCACCAACCTTTGTTCCGCAAACGAGACCATGTCATTTGATTCCACAGTGCACATAATAGACTAGAGAGGCATGTCAAAAATGCCACGCACTGGTTATTTCTCCACCGCGGTCTTATATATACCATATGCTCATCCAATAAATAGTGAAGATCTCTCCGATGATTAAAAGGGTGAGTGGTAGTCATATTTGCCCTTCTTGTGCGTAAAAACACAGGAAAATCATGAACAGTAGAAACAGCGTGCCATATTCAAATGCGCCATTTTGAATTTTGACAGGTCAAAGGTCACAAAGAAAGGTAAAGTTACGTCGGCCCTAATTCTGGTACCGGTAGGTGTGGACACTGACCAAATTTAATCCCAAAAGGACAATTATTTTGCGTCGGCCCAAATTTCAGTTGGGTTGCCAATGTGAACAAGATAAATGTCGGCCATGCCAGTAGCTGAATAGCCAACACGGCAAAACGAAGACACGTGGACTACAATTATTGCAGCTATGTCGACAGCCAACACGGCAAACAAAGGCCCGTGGGCAAAAACTTTTGCAGCGGAAATGTCGATAGTGGCACTCACGCTACCTCCCGATCGCGCTCAACGTACTTGTCGATCAATTTCCATCGAAACTGCTCAACAAAATTTCATGAAAAACAGACTCTGTACATTTTGATAGGCAATAAATAACTTGAGTAACAGAGACTAACCAGAGCATATTTGTAACATAACTGACAGAGTAATTGTCTCCATGAAGATTATTGAAATCTGTTTGGATACTTCTTTCAATAAACCCAATTCATACCAACATAATTGTACCTCTGTGAGAAGTGTAAAATTTCACCACAAAGGTTTGACAGGTCAATATCTAACCTTAAGAAATAAATATAGTCATAGTAACATTGAAAACATATTGGATTGTTTTTTCTACATGATGCTGACAAACAGGAAACAAACAACACATTACCTCCTACACATTGCTGAAGACATACAAAGACATGGCCACACTCAAGGGTACCAAGCAGAAAAATTTGAAGAGGAGAACAGTTGTGTAAGAATGGTACAGGAGTACTCCAATAGACACAATCCAAGTTTGGATACTGTAAATCGTCTCGCCAAACAGGAAGTCCTGCGCTTCATACTAGATGGCGGACAATGGCAAAATCAAGATAATACCTTGTGAGTGAATAGAGTGACAAACTGTATCTAACTTTATTAAGTACTCATTTAGCACATGGGATGCACACATAAATCAATAATTAAAAGCAACAAAATTTATGCTTTATTTTTTTTAATAAAAACAACAAACTGAGATTATAACCATAAAGGTGTGGGCAAGTGGTGATACAAAAGACCTTAAAAAGTTTCCTTTATTGCACAGAGTTAAAGCAGGTGAAAAAAAGATCATTTGACAAAATGTCAACCCTAAACGTCCATTTCTTTTATCAAGTGCTTCAGCAGTGGCAAACATATCAGTAATATAGATATCATAATTTCATGTAGATGTGAAGGAGGATCGGAAAACGCTTGGTGAATCAGCATCGATCAACAACTTCCTATTTGGCAGAGAGACAAGAATTATAAGATCAGCTGGAATGTTAATACAGCCCGAAAGAAGTAAGAACAGACATAAGTTCCAACGGCCAATCTACCAACTGAAGATATCCACACAAGAATTAACACAATATGTTAATGCTCAAATCACCGGATACATAGTTGATGAACAGACCGTTTCAGAGGGAAGTTTCACCAGACACAAATCAGTTGTAGCCAAATCTCTCAAAACAATTGACTTGGGGTCGTCTGTTCTGTATAAAGACAACAAAAGCCAGGTAAGGGTGCAGCTTAATATTCATTGACAAAAAATTTACCGCAATGAAACAGAACATTGTAGAACAAAGTGACCATATAGACAAATTTCAAGTCTCCAGTCTGGAGATTGTTTTGAGTGTCAGAGTCGCCAATGAGTGAATCAATTAGCCATTTTGCCATCTGGCGAGCGGTAGCGCGAACACTGCATTAATGTGCATTGTTTCGGTATTAAAATTTTATGCTTATCATGACCTTTATCAATCTGGAATATTCATGCATCTTGCATTGTATACAGTGAATGTACTACTCCAACTTGGTCAATATTCTATTGTTCTATTGTGCGAGATGTATACAGATTTTTCTTTGCTTCAGTACACATTATCCAACAATGAATAATTCTTCTTATAATCTCAACAGGTTAAACTGGGTCTTGTCCATAATATTGCTGAACTTAGGATGAACAACGTTCATAATAGGTATGGTTTACCTGCAAAAATACAAACCTCAGATGACTGCAAATCTTGTCCCTGATATAGATGAATTGTTCGGGTGTCAGATTGTCATTAAAGAAGAAACATATATACCAGTCTCCCCGCAACATATTATACAAGCGATAAGCATAGCACATGACTGTAGAAGTGAAGGATGCAACTTGAAGTTGGTGAACACTCGACAATTAGTAGAAAGATCTATAGTAAGAAAAATAAAGAGTATATATAAATGCAATGCAAATCATAAAAAATATCTTGTGAATAGATTCAGATTTACTCACCAAAATAAAACATGGTGTGTAATGAGAGTCAAGAAATTATACATATGCCCTTTGGAGAGGGTCAACCATTTTTTTTTAACAATTAGAAGGAGATTTTGCAGTACCCTTCCAAATCTGACAGTTACAACTACAGAATTCCAATATTTTTTTCTGTTAAAAGTCCATTTTATATTTCTGACATGACCCATTACCAAATGAAATAAAAACATTGCCTGATTTTATATGTGTAGGTAAAAAATTGTTAGAATTTGATTTTAGGTATGACTGCAATTTTCAATATGAATTTTGGGGTATGGGGCAAGTATTGGTCATATTTCATGAAAACTATACAAGATATTGAATGTTACAATTTGTCAGTTTAAAGACTAGTAATATATCTTTCTAATGATATCTAATAAGTGAGGTTATATTCAAAAACAAGCTCAGCAGATGGCTTATAGGAAGACAAGTTTAACAAAAATGCATGCAAGTCGGCAACACTGTGATTTTGCGGTACCCTTCAAAATATGACTGTTAGCTGTAGGGTCCCAATACTTTTTCTGTTAAAAGTCTATTTCATATTTCTGACATGTCCCTGTACCAAATAAAACATATTTCATACAAAGTATTGCATTTTTTATTATGCCTAGGTAAAAAATTGGTAGAATTTGAGATTTACTGTAATTTGCAATGTTAAACTTTGGGGTATGGGTAAGTTTTGGTCATATTTCATATAAACCATAGAAAACATTGCATAGTACAATATGTCATCTTAAAGAAGAATAAATTGCCTTTCTAATGATACCAAACAAGTGAGGTTATGAGGTTATTCAAAAATACCGTCAAGGACACTATGTGCTCACATTCGGTTTGAATTGGTCCATTCAAGAAATATTTAAACCAGGAAAAACAAGAATGACAAAAGCAAATAAGGTCTCCAACTTAGGTACTGGAGGTCATCTTTAGGAACATGCATATCAACTTCTATAGCAATGGGACAAGCAGATCCTAAATACATAAGCAAATGTCAACAACAAAAAATAGACAGAGAAGGCTTGATAAAAAGAAAAGGTGGGAGTGGGCAAAAACATGTACAAGGGATCTGGTATAAAAGTAATGCTACCACATCAATCTTCTAGACCCTACCCCCTCCTGAATATCAAATGTTCCACCACTTGGTATTACATAAGGCCCGCTGCCCAAGATGACACAAAATGTATTTACAACCTTGGGGATTTTTTAATTACAGCGCTTGTCTTTTTAGTGTGGAGTTTCAGGGTTTGGCACACACGGATTTTTTGTTTGGCACAGCCAAGGTTTACAGTTCGACACAAAGAAATACCAGACGGAAATGCAACATTTTATCCAAGACAGACGACACGTTTTCATTTCTGTCTTCGTCTGAGAATGCCGCACAGTGCAGTGTTGTTGCATGCAAATTTAAGCGAGTTGTTTTAACGGTCACAACTGTCGGTCTGAACAGAAAAGGACCCACGTTTGATCGTCGTATCTTCGTATAGCTATCGCCTTGGAGTAATCTATCGAAATAATGCAAAATACACGGGGAAGAACCTACACCCGTGGAAAGGCAACCAGCAGTGATCTCCGGCAATAAGTAGTTCACGAAATAGAGGAGATAGGTGGTGATCAGGCGACTGGTTTTGTACCTCGTGGATCATATGTACAAACAGCGAAGAAATTGCGATTGGCAGCAACGACCGTATTAAAAGAAGATTTGGGTACATTTTTGCAAGACCGGTTCAGTAAATCCCCTAGAAACTATCGCCGTGAACGACAAGAGTGTTACTGGACGTTGAAGTTGAGTTCATAGAAGCCATCAAATCTGAGAAGCCCTCCGTTAGGGACCGTTCAGTTTTTACGGCCTTGGGGGCCGGCAATATCTTGTCGCTGGTGTCCAAAAACATAAGACCCCCTGCATTTTTCGTGAAAAAAGATGAAACCCCCCCCCTTTGTCAGACGAAAAAATTTGATGACCCCCCCCC
This sequence comes from Ptychodera flava, assembly GCF_041260155.1. Lineage (NCBI taxonomy): Eukaryota > Metazoa > Hemichordata > Enteropneusta > Ptychoderidae > Ptychodera > Ptychodera flava. The sequence continues at coordinate 43,046,831 of NC_091939.1, read as the reverse complement.
CCCATGAAAAATAACCAAAACACATATGTCAAATTTACCCGCACGGTTTGGATTTGAACTCCGGTACGCGGCGCACTTTATTCGTGTAGCAGAGATGCCAGTGCACAAACTTCTTAGCCACATCCATGCAAACGTCTGTTAATTAGGACTCGTGGTACGAGTCCAAAGGGTTGTGTAAAATTGTCTGCGTTTTCCCCTGTATTGGACTTGGACTTGGTACCAGACTCATGCTTGTTTATTGCAATGAGTTCAATCTGTGCCTGCCTATCTGCGCCGCTGCTCTCAGAGAGCAAAGTTGGCGGAAACAAGTTTTCATGTGCAAGTTTTGATGAACACTGAATACACAGGTGGTTTCCGTTATGGAAGTCAAACCTGGCTACACTGAGTGAGTGTTACCCTTCAGGGTACAATACAAATAAATGTTTAGTCAATTTCATAACAAATAGTATCAATTTTTGCATTTATTTTAATATTCCCGGTAAAAATCACGCCCTTTAGTGCAAATCACATCCCTTGATGTTAAATGGAATAGTCTTCCCGTGTGTTTGACCGAGACTGCGAAGGTTTGAACCAATCATACGCCTGTATCGGGAAAGATTACTGTCACTCTTAGGTAAAAGTTCTGCTACAGTGTTATAGCTCCGTAACATTCTGCATGATAAGAGATCGTGCGGCAATCGACGCATCCTTTGATGTTATGTGTCGGAGTACAACAACTTGTACGTTACAGTCAAGAAACCCGTGTGTGCCAAACCCTGAAACTCCACACTAAAAAGACAAGCGCTGTAATCATTCTAATGTAAAGAGCACTTAAGTTAGTCACAGATAGTGAAATCCACTGTGGGCGGTGATTACAACATCTGGCATTATCCTGGAGCCAAATTTCTCATCAGTTCTTGTATGTCTTACATAGAAAAGTTGCAAAAATTGGTCTCCAATGAAAAAATTCACCTCAGCTTTGTTTTCTGGATCAAATTTTCCTACAAATTGATACCAAATATGACAAAATTATGTTCACAGCCTTCGAAACTGTCTCACAACATATCCTGGGTTGGTGTAGGTCATTTAAGGTCACAAACTGAGAAAATTACCTAAAATATACAAATTTGGGGGTTTTCCAACACTTTGAGCAGAAAATTTATCTAATAACATCCCTCAGGACTTTATACCAAATTACAAAGCTATCAAACAAGTAATTTTGGGAACAAGTTTTCTTGAGCAAAAATGACAATATTGTCTTGAAAATACAAATTTGTATATTTCAGGACAATTTCCACATATCTAACATTTATTGTCATCTCTGTACGTTTGTGTACCATATATAAAAGCTGTCTGTCCAGGGGCTTTAAAAAGAAAATACTGTTTCAGATTTTTTGACCAAATATGACAAAATTGCCCCAAAATAGTAATTTTCCAAATTTTGTCATAATTTCAACAAATTGGAAGAGTAACACCCTTGCAAAACATCCAAGCAAAATTTGACAGCAATAGGGCTGTCAGTTTCAGAGAAGAAGAATTTTTACTGAAAATGAGAAAAATCACCGAAAAATTCATCAAAAATACAAAATTAAGGGTATGTTCACAATATTCGTAAAACTGTATAAGGTTCACCTAAGGTGCTTGCACACAAATTTTCAAAGCAATCAAAACAGTGGTTCTTGAGTTATTGATTCTTGACCATTTTCACATTTTGTAAGTCATTTGCATAATTTTGGCAACGCAGACTTCATTTGAACAAAATCCAATCTATAGCGCAAGATGCATCCATACACCAAATACCAAGCTGAAACATGCAGCGGTTTGCGTATTTTTGATGTTGACGGACATACTGTACGTACGTACGTACATACATACATACATACATACATACATACACACATACATACAGACGCCATCGACTTCAGCTTATACGATAACCTCTCATTGGTATGACCGAATGTGAGCTAAAATGTGATTTTCATTGATATATTACACAACATGCAAATTAAACTAATTTGAATATGCAGATGAGGACGATATGAAATATGTGGTTTGCAAATTTTCATTTCATAGAATATTAGGTATAATGTCAGAAAATTTCGGGTACCTAGAGTCACTTTTACAGAAATGAGAACTGATTTCCTTGTGAATCAAAATGCCCCAAAATATAGGGTGTAGCCATGCCTTAAGTCTTTCACCACCATGGTTTGTCCCAAATCCATTGTTTTCTATGGTAAAGTTGGACCTGTATACAGGGAACTGGGGGTGAAAGGCTTAAGTCTTATAAATACTGTACTTATACCCACAAGTAATTCTCTGCAAAATCTGACACTAGTTTTGAACTCTTGCCTTTCCTTAAGCTCCCATGCGGTGAGGTTAGATTCCCTTGACTAACTATATAGTATTTTACACACATGCACTTTGAAAATCATTCAAATTTAATATTTAATCTCAAACCAGTAAGTGGCTCAATAGTTCCATCTGAGTAACTTTGTCTCAAAACATTAATATTGTAGCATATTGTTAAGGATGTACGAATGGTTCATGTGTGTGGAATTTGTCACTTCCCATAGGATTACATTGAAAATTGCTGGAAAATCAATTTCTACTATTGTCATTTTCATGAAAATTTGCCCAAAGCTCAGTCAAAAGAATAAATAACAGAGATAAAATAAAATGATATAGTCACGGTGCTAAATTTTGAGATATTATGACAGCATTGAATTATTTCGCCCATAGAAAATACATCGGTGAAAAAATGCCAACTGAATGGTTTTTGTATCTCACAAAGAAGCGTGGTAAATGTTGTATATTTTTTTTAAGCCTTTGGATTATACTTCAAATAAGGATCCAAAAATTGACAAGTTAGAAAAATCATACTACTTTCAATTTTACCACTCGTACATCCTTAAGAGTAATGAATAACTTGATATTTAATTTCTGTAACATTCACCTGAACTTCTTTCAGTTTGAAACTGCACCATCAAACAAGAATGCTGTTTGCAACCTGACAGCTTTTGTGATCACTGGGTCAGCATGTCAACCAAGTTCAAAAACTGTACGGGAAGTCAAGAGTTTGCAGATTTATTCAACAAGCTGTACTCTACAAAAAAGACTCTTAGCGTACAACCAAGTGACAGCAATTCATCTAGCAACACACCAGTTGAAAGTAGATCCCAGTCACTTGAGGACAGTGAAACCAGTGATGAATCTGTGACAGGTGATGAATCACCTTTGAAGAAAAGGAAATCACAGCTTGAGAAACTACCAGTAGAACTCCCAAAAGGTCATGACCACACAGTAAACGATCAAGAATTTTTACGCCAAATGAAGACAAACTGTCTTGTTGGAACTCATACTGTCATGGTTGCCTCACTGCTCCCCCCTTTAGAAAAACACAAAATCAGGTCACTGAACCAACAGTATGTCAACTTTCTCGTACAAGAAATTGAGAGGAGGTCACTTGACGTCCTTGCACAGCCTCTACTGGGAATCATCGTAGATCCTGATATCAGTATGACTATATTCCGCCATAATCGGGTAAATAGTTACTCAATACACGTCATAGGAGGTAACCATAGGAGGGAAGCTTTACAGCGCATAGTGAGAACATCCTCTGATAGGGAGATGTACAAAGATGTACAGATAACCTTGTTCGTTGATAAGTGTTTAATTTCCTTTCATCACTATATAGAATTAGACAAGCGACCTAGCGGCCGATATAGCTACGCTGTGTTTATGTAGAGAATAACTATTTTTGACACATGTTGATAAAGAAGGTGGAAATCTTTGATAGCTCAATGCAGTGGCCAGAAAAAAGTGGCTAAAACAAGCTGCAAAAATACACAATTGAAGATTTCATCATACTTTGAATATATCACATCGGATCATCCCTAAGAACATGTCAACCAAAGCTATCTGATGAGAAGTTTTTTTAGAATAAAATTTTCTGACCAAAATTGGCAATAATGCCCCAAAAATAAAAATACCGTCAATGACGCTGTACCTTCTCTAATGTGTGGGCCAGGTCAGGTAATGGTTGTTGGCATGGAGTTGTTGGTAAATAGTTGATGATGTAGGGGCATGAGGTGGGATATGGACCCAAAGAACCCAAAAGATGATTAAATACATCAATCAAAAAAATTCTAAGCTACAGTATAAACTGCCTAAAGATAGTTCAATGTGGAAAAAAGTTCAACAATTCAGAAATAAGAATTAACAGTCCAAATAGTAATGACGCACTCCCTACTGACCTGAGTGCATGTGAAATCACAACCTGGCATCTGTTAATTAAATGTATACCAAGTGATCATTTCCAGTCACTTTTAACTGTTTTTAATGGATTTTCCAAAGAGTCCTGTGGAAATGATGAAAAATGCTTATCTGGTCTTGTGTTTGTATAACCTCATGGCTGATAATTGTCATAGTATTGAAAAAAAATTGAAAGTGAAGAAAATTACAGTTTTTAATAGGCATATTTTCCTTGAAATACATGACCGTGTAAAGAATATATGCTAAAAGTGTTTAAGAGTAAATTTCTTTTCAAAAAATAATTTAATTTGTGACCAAAGGATTTTTATTCTTTGAGTTTACAAATTCAAACATTGAAATTTGTTCAATCATCTTGTGCAGTGCAAAATTTATAAAATGACTGAAAAACAAAAAAAATTGGCAGAATTACAGTCTTTGTGATGTAAAATTATGGGGTGACATCACGATAACTGTTAATCTGTTTGAAGTACTAATATACTATAATTTAAAAAAGAAAAATTCATGCAGAAACGGTAAAATATATTGTCAGCAATGTAGTGTTAATTTTGACTTGACATCAAAATATGCCTTTGCTGGATACCAAATATATAGGGCGAAATATCAGCCATGTTCAGCAAAATCCACACAACAGCATTGATCCTTTTCTAATTTGATTTGATTTGCTTATGTTATCCTTGTATGACAGTCAGTACAATATGGAACTTGAACACAACACAGTGAATAAGTATGCTGTAAATGAAATGGTGTGGCTGCATCCACATGCAGCAATAGGAGTGCCTTTGTCTCTCACCCCTCATTTCCAACCTATCCCATCCCTGAAAAAATAGTTTGGTCTTATATTTATAATGTTAATAATTTCTGTATTTGTTAAAATGTGCGCATCTCAAAAACTTTTGATCATAAACATTTTCATTGTTTTTTATAGCTGACCAATCAGTTAACCTGTTTATTTTGAATATTTGCGTATTTTTCCTCAGTATTTGACATTTTCTGAATACCTTCTTATTCAGTTTGTCATTTTCTAAAAGTTTAAATGCTCCATTGTGTGGTCAAGCTTTCCACAAGCATCAAATGTGGTACTTCATATAGGAGGGTCTGCCTCTAGAGGGCGGGCATCATGAACACTCCTGTGTTTGTTGGTTAATTCCTCCACATAAACTTCTGATTGTACTGTAAACATTGAACATGGCCGACGTCCGATTTTCCTGTCTAAAACTTTCACTCATTTTCGTTCATATGACTCTGAAACTCCAGGAAACGATTGGGAAGAAAGGGTTATCTTGAAATATTGAGGTACTCGCCGATATTTTGCAAAATTAAATGAGAAAAAATGCAAGGAAAATGCCGACAGGCTTACACAATGACAGTTTTCAGACTCGGAGGCATATGATCATCTCTGCAGATTATGCAACAGGCCCAGATCACGTGAGGCCATGAGGGGATATCCACGCAACTCTGTACCAAACACTAGCGCTCACAGAGTGAGCAAACACAAAGTGAGTACCCCTAATGTCAGCTCAGTAGTCTGTAATAGATTGTAGTCAACTAAGAAACCTTGGAGAAAGGCTAACACTGTGGCTATGCCGCTAAGTCCCTTTTGATTTTTGTCACAGCTCAAAATCGTTCTCCCACACCTCAACCTGAGCGACGAACACCCCCACCAGTTTATGATATGACCCATCACAATGGCATGACGTCAACGGATCTTGACAGACGGAAGTCTTGACAGACGGAAGTTCTTGACAGCAGCATATTGGTTTTCAACTCTAATACCTTCTCTGTCTATAATAGACACGAGAAGGTAAAAACTGCACTTTTTGAGAAACACATTTTTTGACCAAAAATGGGAAAAATCGCCCCAAAAATTCAAAATTCCAGATTTCATTATTTCAAATAAATATCATTATCATCAAATAGAACTGTATAGGAAATTTCAAAGCTATCAGATGAGTAGTTTGGAGAATACACATTTTTTGACCAAAAATTGCAAAAAATTCCCCAAAAATACAAAATTACAGATTTCATCAGAAATTCAATATATATTACTTAGTTCATCTGTAGAAACTTGTATACCAAATTTCAAAGCTATCAGACCAGTACTTTTTGAGAAACACATTTTTGACCTAAAAAATTTGAAAACTTCAGGGGGGCGTTACTCAAAATGTGGAGAGGAAGAAGGGGGACAGGGTTACTCAATTTTTTGAGTGAAATAAATTGAAACACATCTCAGATTGCACCATTGCACACATCCATTTCTCAAAATTTTCAATGCAAGAGGGGGCCACCCCCTCTCCTGTTCTCTCCTTTGGGTCCTGTAACAGTTTTACAGGTAAAAAGACAATTGAAAATACTTCTCAGATTGCACTACACTGCACCGTGGCACACAACAAAATTTTCACAGGATCTAGAACAAAACTGAACTGTTGTGAATTCATCCTTTATTATCACAGAAACATGTTTTAATTTACCTCAGATCAATGACCATTTTGACAGTTAAACATACCATATTCAGGCTTTTCATTAGAAGCTGGCAGCTGGAGAAATGATACAAGAAGGTCACAGATTTTCGTTCCTGTATATTCATTTGTCTTCAGTCTCTGGCAAACAGAACTGTTTTTCACAAATTGTATTGTCATTGTTTGGTTGTTGAATATTGTGACTCAAACACTGATCATGCAAAAAATGTAAAAAATATCAGTGTTCAATGTAATTTTCAAACAGTTTTACGGAGTGCAAAAGAAACTAAAACTCCTCTCAGATTGCACCATTAAACACATCAATTTCTCAAAATTTCCAATGGGAGAGGGGAACCCCCTCTCGTGCTCTCCCCTTTGGGTATTCTAACAGTATCACTTATTAAAAAAATTAAAAATACCTCTCAGATTGCACCAGACTGCAGCATTACACACATCAATATCTTAAAAATTTCCATGCAAGATAGGGAAAAGCCCCTGTAATACTTTCCCCTAAGCCTCTCGTGTGTTCTCCCCCATACTTTCAAATTCTGCCCGGTCAGATATCCTAGTGAAAACCCTGTTATAATACCCATCCAATAAACAATATACTATATGGTTAGATACTGCGTGAGCTTTTATATCTTTATTTTGTGACTTTGAATTTCATTTTGATGGGTTCACCTTTTTTGAACCCTCATGAGATAACTAATGATAGTCTAGCAGGGTACATCAGGAATTGAAAGCTGTATTTTGTAAATTTACAATTACATGTATTGGTATTTAACTTTTCTAAGTGGGGGGAATCAGTCAAAATTTCAGAGTTAGAGCAGGTCTGGAACGTCGCTCGTATGCGCGATTATCAACGTCGCGCAAAATCGCGCATAGTCGCGATGTTTGCTCCCATAATCCATTGCGCCGACCAAGATGGCGGCCTTCACACCGAAAGTAGGGGACGATCGTACGTCTGGTGAGTTTTTTGTAACACAATGTAAATTTATGTTGATTTCTTGTAAATTAAGATGAATTGCAACAAGTATTTGTAATAAAATGTAGCTATTCAAAAATTAATGCAATGCTCGTTCGTTCTCTTGAAATATTGGCTGTTGAATGAAGCTAGAGCACGTAAACCGTCGCTACGTAAAGTAAAGTAAAGTAAAGTACATGTAAGCCTTTATTGAAATCGTATCCCAGTTAGGATCTTGATCATAAGTACGTACGTGTGTCCGCCGTCGTGTGCGCAAAGTATCTTACTAAATCCCATGCTATGCCAGAGCTAACAGATTTGCAATTGTTTCAAAATAATGAATGCCAGGGACGAAAGTAAGATTGAGTGGTGTAAGTGGCAGCCTTCACATTTGTATATGGCCTTGGCATCATGGAGTCGTAAAAATATACATATCCATGGCCTGATCGATCATATTCCTCATGAGTCCAACATTCAATCCTGTGGTTTACGTCAGAGCCAACATAGAAAATTGCTGATCGTAGATTCTCTTACTTCCATTTTGACCACAGGTGTAAAAACTACTAATTCACTTTGTATGAACAATGTTGTAATGTTGTGTACTGACTTCTGTCTCCTTGGTTACAGTTCAACTGGATTAAATTATCTATTCTAAAATTTGGCAAGTGCTGGATTCAATACCATTTTTGCAGTTTGTTATTTCAACATTTTATTGTATATTATAGTAGATTGATATATAAAAGTAGGAATGCTAACTTAAATATATCATTTGTTTTGATTTACAATAGATGAGGCTATCCAACATATTTTGGTAGATACTGGTAACATACCAGTTGTTTATTTGCCAGAAGGTGTGGTTGCAAACCTTCTTAGTACTGGTGCTGCGCTGCCAACTACTGATACTAGCGATAGTCAGGGTAATAGAGATCAACATGCAGACTTTGGTCCCGATCATACATACACCAAAGCCGTTAGGAGTAGGGCCAATGAACCAACAGCTGAAGATGCTACTAGAGTTAGGCAGGCTGGTGTAGGTAATATCACATGAGCTCAGTAGTCAGGTCGCCAAGCAAAAACATAACGCAATATGTAGAAAATCAAGACGTCTTCGTGGTTTCCACCAATATGGTTTAAAATATGCATCGGCCAATCAACTCAGGTACTTTCTAGTTACAGAAGACAGACAAGGCAAAGTTGTTTACAGTGGCGATGAAGAACTGATACAGAATTTCGTAAATAACAAACCAATAATGGCTTTCAACGCAGCAAAATCAACCAGTATGACCTTGGAAAACTTTGGTATTGACCCCCAAAATTTACCAAGTGTCATTCCACCCAGTCCCTCCAACTTAAATGGTAACATGAGTTTTGTTCCTGGCCAACAAAAGAAACTCCTACAAAACACTTTACCAATCTCAAGATCAGCAGTTGTTCACCAGGACATCCCTGATACCCCTTCTCAGAAACGTGCATGTCGTAAAGCAAACTTATCCAACAAAAATCAGAAAGTAGTTTGCTTTGGATGCGACAGAAAGCGAGATGGTCGTAAAAAGGAAAGCTGGCCCCATTGTGTGAAGTGTGGCATAAATTCATGTTTGGAGTGTTCCACTTTGTTTTTCACCAGTATTGCTTCAGTTTTTTGCAAACGCTGTGCTGGGGTTTGATGTCACTGGGCAAATTTGTAGGCCAAATTTCGGCATTTTATGAAGTTTTAAGAATGTTACAAATTTAGATTTGGATTTAAACTCGTGAAATCATTCAGAAAAATATGCCCTCAAACAGCCATTTAAAATATCAAGCAACACTTTTTTAACCATTTATTGGCATATTACTGATGAATGTATGTTAATACGACAGTTAGTAATTGAGTTTATTCCAGTAAAATAGGGCACTGTATATATCCATAAAATATGACTGACAAAATATGTCAAATGTTTGTAATTTTATAACCAGCTTTTATTTCTGAACTTCCAAAAGGAACACTGCCTTTATCTGTAAGGATTTCTCAAATCTATTTGAGAAACATAACAGAAGACTCAGCGCTTTAAACAAATACAAACATGTACATGTTTTACATTCTCAAAAACTGGGCAGTTATGATTGATAGTGTTAGTGTACATAACACATGAATACGTTGCAAGTCCTCTTCAACACTGGCAAAGTCTAGAACATTATAAAACCACATACTATAATTCAGTCAGAGTATTAAAGATGAATACTATCATTCTGTCTCTCTGATGCCCAACACCATTGTGATTTTTCTGATGCACTAGTGCAGGATTTGCAGTTGAATTCATATTTGAACTCAAAACCACTTTCTAGAAAAAAAATGAAGCAAAATATTATATTTTGCACTTGGAAAGTATTTGTGACAACAATCTGATTAAAATCAGATGTACGTAGTGTGAGCCGACAGCAGCAGAATACGCCTAAGTATAGACGTCGCCGTGCTTACATCTGATTTTCATCAGATTGTTGTGACATGTACTACAAAGTAGATTGGAAACCTGTATACTGAGGATATTATTTAAAACTTCACTGTCTGTAACTATAGCTGTTTTTACTCTATTTTGGTTCCGTGTATCTGTGGTTTCTTGTTCAACTTTCTACAGCAGAATAAAACATCAAATATTTTGGTTCTAAACACAAACTGTTTTGTACAAATTGCATTGATGTTGACAAAATTGCATTCAAATCCAGATTGTGCAGATATAGACCATGTTGACAAACAATATATATTGGGTATTTACAATACTGTGGGAACTGATCAAGAAACTGGGCTTTACTTGAAAATATCCAAAAAGATACAGCTGTGACTTTAATGGACAACTACAGTGTACAAGCTGATTAAGCCTGTGTTCATTCTCCCCTCAACTTCTGATAGATTTAAAGTTGTTGATGGGATTTATTTCATGATATTTGAAGTCTATTCAATTTCATCATCAGAGACCATGACAACATTTGCTTGGGTGAGTGCACTTTGTACATCTACACAGTCTATTACTTTTCGATAAAACTGAAGATACAGCTCTTTTCGACCTTTCTCAACATTTGTTTTAAACTCATCCAACAGGAGAGACTGACAGTGGTGTCACTGATATCATCAATAAATGATAAGATTTGATTTCTAATGAAATTTTTTGTTTGCCTTGATATGTCACTAAACATGATACGCTCATCATAGGTAATGTACACTAAACGAAAATAGTATTCAGGTATATCATTCGGCTCCTGGAAAAGATAATTGATGTTAATGAAATTTGCTCTTTTCAGCTGTGCTGAGATGGAAAATTTAAGCAAATCCTGATCTAAGGGTTCCCCAGACACACTTGACAACCAATTGACTCCATGGTCATTGAGATACTGTGTTTCACGCAATCGGCTACGCCAAGCATTTACAGCTGGAGTGATATTTCTTACTTTTAGTGAATTCTCATTTGTTCCAATTCCCATCATTTCAGTAGCTTTTGTATTCAACTTCCTTAGGGATTCCAAATTTCGACAGACAATTAACCATTTTTAGTCGATGGTACACCTTTTGGCAGCATGTGTTTTTGTTGCTTATTTATATTTCCAAGAACTAAGTCAAAATCTTCACCCAGGGATTCATTGCCACTTACACTCAGTCTGATAGTTTCATAGTTTTCAAACAAATCTTTCAAATCCCTTGGCATCATACACCTGTAAATGGCATCATGCACTTCTATTTGCTGGTAGTGAGGATGTACTCTGCCATGGAAGAGCATTGCACTTTTGTATTTAGCACTTTGGATGAGACTAGAATTATTTCTTCTCAAACCCATACGCATTGATAATGGACTGTGCATATGTCAAACACTGCTCAACTGCATACATGAAATTTGGTACATGAGCTCTTGATTTCTTCACAAATTCATTGATGAAGCAATTTGCTGTTGGTTTTATTCCATGGCAGAGACAAGCTCTAACATAAGGTAAGACAAGCTCTTTCAATGTGCCTATGTTATAAATCAGTATCAAAATCCAAGTCTTATGATTATCACTGCATTTTTTTGCAGCTGCCTGTGCAGAGTCTGATTTGAATCCCATTATACGAGCTATATCACTCATAAATGGCACCCAATTCAATTCCATGAATGATTTCATTACATTCATTTCATAATGACCCATCCCAATTTTTAGCATAATCCAGTCAAATTCATGGTAGTATTGTAAGACTGAACCCACATGCAGTTCATTGTCGTGTTTCAGTAGATTTGGGTACCCCATTTAAGATTCATTACAGTGGAAACATGCAAATACTTCTTGAGTAATTCGCATTATTAGTGAATATGGTAAACCATCACAACATACAATGGCCCGCTTACGAAGGGTACCCCATATCTTTCGATTCCATTTGATTTACCTATTTTTCTCATTATTAAAATCAAGTTTTCATAGCTATTGGGATTTAAGAAAACAGGATCAGAAAGACAAAGCCTTGGGTAGATATATGGTTACTTTCTACATGGTTATATTTACCCAAAGGTGAATCATTTACACAGTGAATAATAGAAGTATTCTGGTTGTCAGTGGAAAGTGTCAGCTCTGCGAACGTTTGTCGGTTTGCTGTAATACATTGTTCAGATATCAATTCCAAATCATTTGCACGTTCTTTGGCTTGTTTTAAATTGACTCCACAAGAATCACATTTTACTTTTCCCCGTTTGACATCGACATTACAGTTAGCACATTTACTATACATTTTTTCATGTTGATTTTTTTCGACTAAATAGTCTACATGGTCTAAATATCCTTCATCTGTAAAATTTTGTTCTTGTTCAACTTCTTTTATAATCGAATCAAGTAAATAGATCACTTGCTCATAATGAATCTCATCAAGAATTTTAAAATGGTTAGAATTAGAGTCACGAATTTCAACAACTTTGTCCTCAAATCCTGTTAATTTAAACCACTGTCTTGGCAATAACTGGTCATTTTTCTGGAGACTGCCATTAGAATCCAACTGGATCCACAAATGGTTACATATGACACAACTTGTGATTTTATTATTAGGCATCACTTGATGCCGACCCATTACAACCTGCTGGTTATCAAATACATTAGCAATATCACCTGGGGGACACTCACAGGCCGATGACGCCTGATGATCTAACCATGAAACCACTGTGGATAAACTACCACCAGCTGGATTGCCAATATTCACAGCAGATTTACTACCAGTAACAGTGTAAGTACTTAAATTGGTCAAAAATGATAGTGGCCCGATAAACGCAGGACACCTAAGCTTGTAAATATTTTCCATTGTACAACCCATCAAATATTTAGTTTTCATTGATACAATTGGATCAATACAAGCTACACCTCTGACAAAATTCAAAACAACCTGGTTTCTCTCAGAAAGCCAACTATTTACATCAAACAGTTTGAGAAATTCCAAATCTTTATAATATTGAGATATCTTTGAAATATCTGATACAGAGGCTGTGACTGCTGTTGACCCAAATAAAAACTAATATTACAAAGTTCGTCACTGTTCATCGTATCAAGTAGTTCACAAACAAGTTTACACTGTCATCACTGTCAAGAGTCTTACTCAGATCTATGATGTCATCTAAATGACTAGGCTCTGCATCACATGCTCGCTCCCAGTTTGCTTTATGAGAGTCTATGTCAACTGAACTGGAACCACGGTGACCTCGGCCTGGGCCAGCTGTCCGTTGTTTTTTTCTCGGTCTCCCGACAAGAGAACAGTTTGGTGCTGCATATCCATGATCCCAATGTTTAGATGAACTAAAACATATTTTACAAGTATCACTATGGGGCTGGAAATTGTACAGTGTTACGGATGTTGAGAAAGTAGTATCCTTTTCCCGACACTGTCTATATCGATACAATAACGCTTTATGGGTTGGGCAGACTAGTCTTGGGTAAAGTGCAGAGTCTTCATCAATGACGTTTATGTTGAAAACAGATCTAAACTCATCGGCAAACTTGGTTTTATCTGCTGATGGAGTTGGATCACACCTGACACTGCAAACCCTACATGTATGAAGCAGCAATTTACAATGGTGTTGGGCTACAACCAAAATAAATTAAAAAATGTAATGTATGATATTGACTCTGGTATCACTTGTTTCTGTTTTACATACACACATACTTGTTAAAATTATTACAGGGCTTTTGATTTCTATTTTCACTAATAAAATTATTTCCACAGCTTCTGACCTTATAATAATACTGTCATATCATCTGTACTACCTCTGACAAACTGTATTGGAAAGTTGACGAAAGTCAAATCTAAAATCTGTTTTCTAGTAGTAAAAAGAGTCTAGACTTTTTCACTGTCCACTAGCTAACATATGAGTTGTTTTTTTCTATTTGTGCAATGTGCCAAATAAGCCAGGCTGTCTTGTGGTAGCAAGTGAGCTTCATAGTCTAACACAAAGCAGCCTGACATTTCCTCGGCATATTCAGCGCAAATGGAGAAGACCTAGATGTCAGCTGGTGAGGACTGTGAGAGAGTCAGCCTTCAAACTTATCAAATAACGCATTCAAAAAGCCAGTTTTTTTTCCGAATGAAATTAAAACGTATGACTTAAAACTTGCTACGTGTAATCAAGGTATGGAAAAGCTAAGGCTTACCACTCTCATACCTCCATATGGGTTTACGAACGAAATCAAAACATTACGAAATCACTCATTTACATAACAATGTCTTGACCGAGTTTTTAGGTAAATATTATCAAACTACGTCAAAGATAAAATCTAGTACAGTATCAACACTTTAAGGTAAATTTAGACCAAAGTGCTGCCTCAAATGACTGCTAATACGTTAGCTCAATCCACAAATTGCATCGATTTACGTGATGCGTCACTGTCGTTCACAAAACATTACTTTCAGTAATAAAACATTACTGCTCACTTTATCGCCGAAATTATGATATTTGTGCATCAAATTTTCAAGTAAAAATATCCCTATGAAGCCAAAAATATGGAATGTCTTCTCTAACCACAAAACATATCACAAAATCATCTGCGAACCGACGTTTCATCAACAAAAAAATCGCTTACCATTCTCTCCGCGCCCCGTTCATATCTTATCGTCTGCGCGAAGCCATACGGAAATGACGTCAGGTAATGACCTCTTACCCAAAGTTAGAAAGCAAATGAATCAGAAGGCGAACTCGGCGGGCTGGTAAATAGATAATTTGTAGGTAAATTTTAACCAAAATTGCAAACGTAAGGGTTAACTGGGTCGGCAATCGATGTGACCCGATCGATATGCAAACATATTCTGTCATGTGACACAACATCGCGATTTTACGCGACGTTGATAATCGCGCATACGAGCGACGTTCCAGACCTGAAGAGAGGGAGGATACTCAAATTCATCATGGTTGGCGAGGGGGGTCACTCGAAATTTCAGAGTTTCAGGCGGTAACTAATGACCACTCCCTTATATACAAATTATTACAAACTTGATGACCGATAAAAAAAATTTGCACTGCTACTCCATTTGAAAAAAAAAATTGATGCAGGTCTGACAGTAGAAAAAGAAAAATTGTTGTCACTCTGACAGGAAAAAAAAAATAGCGCCAATGGCACTTGATCACAACTGGCACATTGTGAAACTACTCTATCTCTGGGTACACCTGTACATGAAATACTGAATTGGTAGGTGCTGCGGGTTTGGAGTTTGTCAGTAAATGCACACAGAAAACAAAGTCCCGAAGTAGCGAATTCCAGCCATTTTCAAACCACACTGTTTGTCAGTGGGGTAAGCAATATTCGCAAAAATCACATTTCCAGGCTAATAGACTATGTTTACGAAATCACACGTCCTTATTACAAAATAAAACGATCTTTGTCTTTAAATCAATGCGCCAGTAAACAGGTCCAGCAGCTAGTTATGTCATCAAGTCTGTAATGTTAAGGGTCATAACAAATGTGAGAAATCTAAAACATTAAATATGTTGTTTTTTATCAATTTTATTACCAAAAGCGCATGAAAATCTCTGATACTTTGAATCAGCCATCCTGCATATTTGTAACATTCATCAAAACCTCATTTCTGTTCCACAACTCATTAAATAGTCCACAATGCAGGATTTGTGTACATTCCAAAACTACATATATGAAAGACCCCTAAAATCAATTAGTTAAGGTAGCTAAATACCTTTTAGACACTTTCAGATTTTTTACGCTCCCATATATGCACATGTATATATGCAAATGGGAGGTATTCGTATAAGGTGGCAAAATGGCGTCTGTGTGTATGTATGTAAGTATGTATGTATGTCTGTTAGTCCGTCCACATCAAAAACTCCTAAACCGTAGCACCTACTGTCTTAGTATTTGGTGTACAGGTGCACCTAGGGGTGGAGATATGTGTTTGTTCAAATGAACATGTCAGTGCAAAAATATGCAAATGAGGGGGAAAAAGGGAAAAATCCTGCAAATGGCTAAAACTCAGTAAGCATTGGTCAGATTTGGTTGAAACTTGGTATGCAGGTTTCTTTAGGCAATCTAAATTATGTGTGCAAAAATTGGGATGAAATTTGCATGTTTGTATTTTTAGGGTATTTTTTCCGTTTTTAGTCAAAAAATCTTGTTCTCTGAAATCGCTCGTCTGATTGCTATGAAACTTAATATTCATGTTCCTCAGAATGACCTCAGTCATGCTTGTACAAATTGTATTGATATTGTCATATTTGTAATTTTGGGGCAATTTTCCCAATTTTTGATAAAAAATTTTTTAATCCAAAAACTGCTGATTTGATAGCTTTGATACATGTATTTGATATACAGGTATCTAAGATTAATCTCAATATAATGTATTGAAGGTATGTTGAAACTGGCAATTTTTTTTTTATTTTGGGGGCAATTTTTGCCTTTTTTGGTCAAAAAATTTTTCTCCTAAAACTTCTGATCTGGTAGCTTTGATATCTAGTGTACAGGTTCCTAGGGTTTATGTTAATTAGATATATTTAAAATTTGGATGAAATCTGCAATTTTGTATTTTGGGGGCAATTTTTCTCATTTTTGGTCAAAAAATTTGTTTCTCAAAATTTACCAGTCTGATTGCTTTGATATTTAGTAAACCGGTCCTTAGGGTTTTTGTTAATAAGATATATTGAAATTAAGTTGAAATCCAGAATTTTGAATTTTTGGGGCAACTTTGCGAAACTTTCAGTTTTACTAGGATATCTTTCATTTTGGATTTTTGAGATTTCTTTTTTGGTAATTTTATAACTACTGGAACTAAGAGTATATAATGTGGTGATTTAGTAAGCATTTGATATGGTAAACTGTATTTGGTGTTGAAATGCGGTAAAAAAATCCTGGCAGATTTTGAAAAAATTCCAAACAAATGCCAATAAAAATTCAGCCAGAGAAGGTTTGACAAAAAGAAAGGTGGGAGAGTGGGGAAAAAAGAATGTACAATGGATTGGATAAAAAAGATAATGTACCTCATCGATCTTCCAGACACCATCCCTTATCAAATGGTCCACCCCGATGTATTTTTTGTGCACAATTAACCATGCAGTGTATTTTAGTTTAAGATGTCAAGTTAGGTAAGGATTTGAAAGGAATAGTCAAGTTCACCACAGTTTAACTTTATCTCTTGTGTCATCATCCTTGTGTAATTGGTTAAGTTTGTAAGTTGTTCCAGATGTGGATGTACCAGTTGTTCTGGAAGAAAACAATGTTTACTTTTTCCTGTAGGGTTTCTGAGTTGATGATTGTATGTTGAAATTTCTCCATGTATCTGGTGTATGGGCAAAGTGTAAACATTGGTTGCATGTTATGTATTTTAGTCTATGTCAAATATTGTAAATGAAAAATCAAGAACAGTTTACTGTGTGCTTGTAAAAGATAACATATTTGTCAATACATAAACTGCCTTGCAGATTGATTGTCTTAAATATTATCACAGAAGTAGAAAAGGAAAAGAAACTAATCAAATTGCTGTAACATATTCACTCTCAGTGCCTGTATAGGCCTATACTTAACTATTTTATCATTACATTCAGCTGTTTGTTATATCTTTATCACTCTCCATGGGCCAAGGCACACTTGGGGTCAATGTCATCACTCTGTGCCAGTCTGTGTATGTCAGTCTGTCTGTATATGTAATGTCCATGTTTCATACAATTGTTGACTTGTTTTGATAACTATATGGGAGCGAACAGTGATGTTGTCACTATTTTATTTTTCTCAATTGAACACGTCCCAAACCCCAATAAAGTATACATTTTCTGAAAGCCCTGATATAGAGCTATCCAACCAAGCACAGTACACGGTCATTATTTGCATAAGAGTCACGTGACAAGCGTTTTGCTGAAGCTTCAAAAAAACGGTTTTTCCCGCCTTATGCAAACACGCTGCAAGATTTCCGGTTAGAATTTCTTCATTGACAAGCCTTGACAATATCCTTCAAAACCGTGTCTGCGATTTTTTCCCGGAGGCTCCATTCAAATTATATGGCGTGATAATTAAAATTCCTTGAAAAGCACCTTCATCTAACACCTTTAAGAGCGCATTAAAAAAAAAACAAAGGCATATAAAGAAAATCCCAGACACGGTTTTGAAGGATATTGTCAAGGCTTGTCAATGAAGAAATTCCAACCGGAAATCTTGCAGCGTGTTCGCATAAGGCGGGAAAAACCGGTTTTTGGAAGGTTCAGCAAAACGCTTGTCACGTGACTCCTATGCAAATAATGACTGTGTACTGTGCTTGGTCGGATAGCTCTATATCAGGGCTTTCAGAAAATGTATACTTTATTGGGGTTTGGGACGTGTTCAATTGAGAAAAAAATAAAAATCTGAAAGTGTCTAAAAGGTATGTAGCTACCTTAAATGGGGGTTAGAAATTTCCCAAAACTATCTAACCGCTGCTCCGTTTGGCTCCATTTTTTTGAATCAGAACCTTTGGAATTAGTCTGAATATCTCTACCAAATATCAATGCAGTCTGTTCAGCGGATTTTGACTTTTTGTCGTTTACGGAAAATGGACACTGTCCACCACTGGTTGAAGCTAACCCTATATCACAACTTCTAGATGTGATAATGACCTATGGTCATATGTTAAAAAATACCGCCAATGGCGCTTGGACATAATGACCGCCTAGTATTATCGGCATTTATCAACAACCACACTCACTGTGAATTAGACAGACCACGAAGTCAATGAGCAACATATAGCTGAAAGACTATTTTTCACATTGTGATTTTAAGCTCATTTTATGAGAAAAGAGACATGTGTATATGGAGAAAAAGCAGAAGACATACTTGTAAATTGTTTGTTAAGTGACAATCATATATGCATCTCTTGACATTTTGTGGTTATAAGGTATAACAGTAGTGTAAGAATAATGAGGTTAGAGTAAGTTAGTAAAGCTAAGTTGACAGTAATTAAGATTACAAAATTATACACTAAGCTGAGGAAATCTGAATGAAATAAATGTTGAAAAGTAGCAAAGTCATGGTCATCTTTTGTCTAATACCTTGTGTAAGTTCATGAACTTTACATAAATCTTGCTGTAGATTTGTTGCTAATGGGCAATAACTGTGTTTCAGATCATTTCAGAGCAATCCATCCATGACAGGTTTAAATTGTAATATACTTCTGTTTAAAGGAGAGAAACTTCTCAAATAATTTTTTTCCCTGTAATTTGCTGTGAGAACACATGGACAGATGCTCAGGACTCTATGCTGGTGCTACCTTGATAACTAACCTACAACTTGTAACGTCATTGTCTAACCTGTTCACCCCAATTTCCCATAGACTGAGGTCCACACTCTCCATTGATAACAATGGGTTTGGGCCATACCATTGTAGTGAAAGACTGTAACATGTGAGGTTGTGGATACTTAATCTCTGGAATGTCAAAGTCTGTATATTGACTCAAGGATGTTTACTTAACAAATGCCTAGGGTCATCTCAAAAGTGAGGATCTAAACTATGAAATATGTTTTTTCTAATGCTTTTGATGCCCAAAAGACCATAGAAATCTCTTATACTTCGAATCAGCCATCCTGCATATTTCTAACATTCATCAAAACCTCATTTCTGTTCAACAACTCATAAACAGTCCACAATGCAGGATTGGTGTACATTCCAAAACTACATATGAAAGACCCCTAAAATCAATTAGATATAAAGGGGGGTTAGAAATTTCCCAAAACTATCTAACGGCACTCCGTTTGGCTCCATTTTTCGGAATTGGAACCTTGGAACCAGTCTATGTATCGGTATCAAATATCAACGCAGTCTCTGTCAGCAGTTTTTGACTTTTTGTTGTTTACGGAAATGGACGACATCAAAACACCGGTTGAAACCACCTCTATATCACAACTTCCAGTTGTGATAAAAATTGCTCTCATACCTACTTCCCCCCATACCCCCCCAAAATCAAATGGTTCTCCCTTAACAACATGCAACCAATGTTTACATTTTGCTCATACACCAGATACACAGAGAGATTTCAACATACAACCATTAACTCAAAAACCCTACAGGAAAAAGTAAACATTGTTTCTTCCAGTGCAACTGGTGCCTCCACTTTTGGAATAACCTACAAATCCAATATGTCACAAGGATGATGGCACTGAGATCAACTTAAGTATTTTAAATGTGGTGAAATTAAATATTCCTTTCAAATCCTGACCTGACTTGGAAACTTCAACTGAGATGCAGTGCATTGTAAAATGTGTGCACAAAGACATGGGGGTGGACCATTTTATATCCAGGGGGGGGGGGGGGGGTCTGAAGGTTGATTAGGTATAGTTACTGTACTATTTTCTACCTGATCCACTGTACAGTATTTTGTTCCACTCTTCAACCTTTTCTTTTAGTCAAGCCTTTACTGGCAGATTCGTTTTGCACTGACATTTGCTTGGAATTTTTTTTTTCCCTGAAAATCTTCCAGATCCCCCCCCCATCAAATGGTCCACCCTTTTATATCAACAACGTTTATACAAAGAGATACAATGACAGGAAGTGTAAGAGCTAAAATGGTCTATAGATAAATTTCTGTATAATGTGAATAAGGCCAAAGTAATTAAATTCTTTGTTTTGCGTCCCCACCCGCCTAGGTTTTTAAGGTTTTCATGAAAAACACACACAGTGTATTTGAATAGGACATTTTAGGACATTACCGCTTAGCTTTTCTGAACTAAAAATTTTGTTACAATTTTTTATTTGCTGCAATCAAATTACACTGTGTTAATTTTCTTGTGTGTGTTTTTCAGCCGCGTAGGCGCGTACCTTTTCCCATTTAGAGTGGACGCAAAACAAAGAATTTAATTACTTTGGCCTTACCAAGTTTCCATTGGTAACCATATACTGTCTGCATGCATTTAAAATTAATTTCATATCATAGATACTCACTGATGATGTAGCTAATAATTGACACATCTAGTCCCTCCACAGATGTTCTGCCCCATGTATCTTTGTCAAAACATGTGTTGACAAGGTAGTTGATACACTACTTTCACTTCATTTCTTTGATGATTTACATATCTTGTTCCATGGACCTTGGGAAATTTGTAAATTTGCACATCCATGGACTCAGCTATAGATTTGCAATGACGCAGTATTTTGCCAGATCTTTTCATGCATAGTAAATATTAACCATCAAGTCCTTTACATGCTCAAATTCCTTAACCCGTAACATACTGTCTTTAACAGCAAGCTCAACACGATGAGAGGCACAGTGGATAGTCAATAGCCATGGCCTTTCATCATTCTTCAATCTTGTCAAAAGCCCTGAATATATCCCAGTGTTGACAGAAGCACCATCAGAAGTGACAGAAACCATTTTCTTGGTGTACCTCTCAGTATCAATCACGACTTTATTTCTCAACACATCATCAATGGCCTGTTTGAGATTTTCTGCATTGGCCTTGCCATATTCGTCAAAATTTTTGCAGGGCGGAAAAGCATACATGGGAAAAATGCTGTCTCAGCAAAAAATTGTTTATAGAAGAATTCATACGGTGTAACCATGCACAGGATGTGAGTTGAACTGCCAATAACTGCAGATTAAGCATATTTCAAAGAGCCGATCGAATAAAATATGAAAAATAACTAAACCAAAATAATAGCAAAATTGAGAAACTTTGCTTACCGGTGTTCTGTCAGTGTTAAAACATTGCCTTACCTTACAATTAGAAGTTTTCACTTCTTATCAAGTTATCCAGTATTGCTCACATTTGGTATACCGATACATACCAATATGAGCTTATAGCATTAGTCAATGTCCATCGTCTGTCTGTCTGCATATATGTATGTATGTACCGGTATGTATGTATGTATATATGTATGTACGTATGTATGTATATGTATGAACTTTAACAAATTTGAGAGCCTGGCAGAGGAAACACATGCAGGTATTTTTTTATGTGTGTATATATGTCTGTATGTATGTATGTACCGGTATGTATGTATGTCCATTGCAAAAACTTGAGAACCGCGCTTTGCAATTCAGCTTTGTATTTGGTGTGTAGATGGGATTTGTTAAAATGAAAGTTGTCATTGCATGAATTAATGAGCTTTAAAAATGTGAAAATAATCGTAAAAAATTATAAACTCAAGAACCACTGTTCAAATTACTTTGAGAATTAGTATGCAAGTATCTTAGAAGGACCTCATATAGTACTATGTATTTGTGAAGATATGAATTTCTAGTTGTACAGGCAACTTTGTGTTGTGGCATGGTTTTGGTGAAAAGCTCCCTCAAACTTTACCCAGGCTTGGGACTGGCAAGTGCTTAATAGAATAACTAACAAGCGACCTAGCGGCCGATATAGCTCCGCGTGTTTATGTAGAGAATAACTATTTTTGACACATGTTGATGAAGAAGGAGGAAATCTTTGATAGCTCAATGCAGTGGCCAGAAAAAAGTGGCTAAAATAAGCTGCAAAAATACACAATTGAAGATTTCATCATACTTTGAATATATCACATCGGATCATCCCTAGGAACATGTCAACCAAAGCTATCTGATGAGTAGTGTTTTGAGAATAAAATTTTCTGACCAAAAATGGCAAACAATGCCCCCCCAAAATAAAATTGCAGATTTCATCATAATTTCAAAAGATCAAATTGAGTTCATCTATAGAAACCTGTATACCAAATTTCAAAGCTGTTAGACCAGTACTTTTTGAGAAACACATATTTTGACCAAAAATGGGAAAAATTGCCACAAAATTCAAAATTGCAGATTTCATCATTATTTCAATAAATATCATGTAGTTCATCTATGGAAACCTGTATTACCAAATTTCAAAGCTATCAGATGAGCAGTTGTTGAAATACACATTTTTTGACCTAAAATTGCAAAAATTGCCCCAAAAATACAAAATTACAGATTTCAGGAGAAATTAAATATATATTACTTAGCTCATCTGTAGGAAACTGTATACCAAATTTCAAAGCTATCAGACCAGTACTTTTTGAGAAACACGTTTTTTTGACCAAAAATAGCAAAAATTGCCCCCAAAATTACAAAATCGCAGATTTCATCATAATTTCTACAAATATCATTAAGGTGATCTGTAGGAACCTGTATACTAAATTGCAAAGCTATCAGATGAGTACTTTTGGAAATACACATTTTTTGACCAAAAATGGCAAAAATTGCCCCAAAAATACAAAATTGCAGATTTCATCATAATTTCAATACATATCATTTAGTTCATGTGTAGGAACCTCTATACCAAATTTCAAAGCTATCAGATGAGTAGTTTTGGCAATACACATTTTTTGACCAAAAATGGCAAAAATTGCCCAAAAATACAAAATTACAGATTTCATCAGAAATTCAATATATATTACTAAGTGCATCTATAGAAACCTGTATACCAAATTTCAAAACTATCAGACCAGTACTTTTTGAGAAATACATTTTTTGACCAAAAATGGCAAAAATTGCCTTAAAAATGCAAATTTGCATATTTCTTCACAATTTGAACAAATCTTAAATAGATCATCCCTAGGGACATATGTACCAAATTTCAAAGCTATCTGACCGGTAGTTTTGAAGAAGAAGATTTTAAAGATTTTTTACCAAAAATGACAAAAATTGCCTTAAAAATACAAATATGCAAATTTCACCACGATTTGAAGAAATCTGACTGAAGTCACCATAAGTAAACTGCATATTAAATTTCAAAGCAATCGGACAAGCGGTTTGAGAAAAGAAGATTTTTTTACCAAAACACCAAAAAATGCCCCAAAAATACAAATATGCAAATTTCACCACGATTTGAACAAACTTAAGTGAGGTCACCCCAAGTGAACCGCATATAAAATTTCAAAGCAATTGGACTTGCGGTTTCAGAGGAGAGAAGGCAATTGTTGACGGACGACGACGACGACGACGACGACGGACGACGGACGACGGACGACGACGGAAAATCAACCTATTTGATAAGCTCCGCGTCGCTGACAGCGGAGCTAAAAAGATGTGCAAAAATTAGAATATTGCGGAAAAAAATCTTTCGTGCAAGGTATAAAATGGCTGTTATAAAAGACATGCTACAAAGGAAAGAAAACTTAAAAGAATATTTTACTAAAGGTGTAAAATAGGAGATAAAAATTAATGCTACCAAACAAGGAAACAAACTTTGAAAAAATCTTTCATGCACGGTAAAAAAACACAGATGAAAGACATGCTGCAGAAGAAAGAAAAATTTTAAAAAGAATCTTTCATGCAAGGTGTAAAATGACACTTGACAAGTCATCGTTGATGACACAGTCCCCACTTGTTAATGGGTACTTTGATTACTGGTCCTCTTCATTAGGTCTGTGATAAAAATACTTTTGAATAAATTCGCTTGATACATGTCTAAGTTATGGTTCAGGACATGAAAAGCTCGTAATAAAATGGCCACACGGCGGCCATATTGGATTGTGCATATGTATGACATTGGTAAATCTCCTTGTACCAACTTTGAATAAATTCGCTTGATACATGTCTGAGTTATGGTTCCGGACATGAAAAAAACGTAACAAAATGGCCACACGGCAGCCATATTGGATTGTATGTGCATATGTATGACATAGGTCAATGTCCTTGTACCAACTTTGAATGAAATAAGTTGAGATATGCCAGAGTTATGGCTCTGTACATGAAAAATCATAACAAAATGGCCGCACGGCGGCCATATTGGATTGTATCATGAAACAAATTGATGTGCATAGCTATGACATTGGTCATTGTCCTTGTACCAACATTGAATAAAATCGGTTGAAAGATGCCTGAGTAATGGATCTGTACATGAAAAAATCGTAATAAAATGGCCGCCTGGCGGCCATATTGGATTGTATCACAAAACAAATTGACGTGCATATGTATGACATAGGTCAATATCCTTGTACCAAGTTTGAATAAAATTGGTTGAAAGATGCCTGAGTAATGGCTCTGTACATGAAAAAAATCGTAACAAAATGGCCGCACGGCAGCCATATTGGATCGTATCACAAAACAAATTGACGTGCATAGCTATGACATTGGTCGATGTTCTTGTACCAACTTTGAATAAAATTGGTTGAAACATGCTGAGTTATGGCTCTGTACATGAAAAAATCGTAACGAAATGGCCGCCTGGCAGCCATATTGGCTCGTACTACAAAACAAATTGACGTGAGACATGAAGTAATCCTTGTACCAAGTTTGAATGAAATCGCTCCAGGCATCTCTGAGATATCTGCGTGAATGGACGACACGCACACACGCACGGATGCACGCATGGACATGACAAAACCTATAAGTCCCGCCGGACAGTGTCCGTGGGGACTAAAAATTTGTGCAGCCAAGGAAAGAAAACGTTAAAAGAACTGTACATGCAAGGTGTACTTGGCGTGTTTAAGCCTCTATTAATAGTTGCTACCATCACCAGCAATAAAAGCATGTTACAATCACCAGGATTTTAGATTGTGAAAAAGAAATGATAATTGGTTGTGGTAAAATCATTTCAGGCATTTTTTCTTAGTCTTAGTCTGTTATGCTTCACTGATTTCTGTCAGAGTGAAGTGTTTAAGAAATTCCGATTTTTTTTACACAAAAATGGCTTGGGATAAAGTGTTGTCTGAAATGAATGCTTTTTACTCATCACTCATCTAGTACAGACCAGAAAATAAAGTTGATTTTTACGTATGTACAGAGTGTGAGCATGTACCAGTTATTTGCATAGTAGTGCAAAGTACCAAAAACGTTATTCCATACCTGTATGCAAATGAGTCGTTCAATGAGTGTCGCACAAGTTATTTATGTTTAGTTATTTTGTTTTCTACACAAAATAAATAGGACGAAACACATGTAATAATAACAGGACCAAATTGTGAGCGAGCAAGCTTACTGAACCAGGAGTATTTTCACTTGTGTTTGCTTTGTATCCTGCTGTCCTTTCACTCATTGCCATTCCCGAAAGCACCTCCCCCAGATTCCTTGCTAACACTCCTGGAGGTATGTAAGACCCCAAAAATTGACAAAGTGAGCGTCAAAGTGCTCGATCGAGCACTTTGTGAAAAATGACAAACTGAGCGTCAAACGAGCGATCGAGCACTTTGTGGAAAATGTTAAACTGAGCGTGATGGCGCCTCCAACGATAGGATGTGGTATAATTAATTTTGCCATCAGCTGTGAGATCGCGTCCCGCCAGGTCGATGTTATACATTCCACTATGGCGGTACCCAACGAACTCCGTTAGTCGTTAATCCCGCCTGATGATTTGGCATGAGTTGACATTTCCTGTTACTGTTGCCCTGTTTCGGGTAGATAATCTTTCCGAACAGATTTCGCTTCATGGCCATGACAATTATCATTTTTTTACCAGGATTACCGCTGCTCAGAGACCGAATATTCATGAGAAAGTCATTTTACACACGGACTGGAAGTGAAACATTCACACCTCTTCCACTCCTAACGATCGCGGTAATACCGCAGGCACAACGGTATACCGTATGCATGAACGGCTACAGTTTGCAGTTTTTTTTGTTTGTTTTTTTTGTTTTTTGAGAGAGAGAGAGAGAGAGAGAGAGAGAGAGAGAGAGAGCATGTACGTCTTGGTCAAATAAACTAGTACGTTGTCACTGTTGTGTATGTTCACTTCCGTCTGTAAAATATTGCAAACTAAATACCTAACAAAAAGGTGCAATTCATGAACACCCCTAACATGTCTTAGGTGTAATCGATGTCAAAAAATAGTTGACGATTTATCAAATGTAACGTTCAAGTTAATTACGACACCCAAATTTTGTTCAATTTGTGCGAGATCGGGAAGTAAAACTCTGGTCATACATCGGTTGTAGAGCCATTCCATGATAGCAAATATCGACATCGCATCTGGGGACAATTTGTCGTGTCTATTTTTTATCTATATTTGATAGCAGCATGAATGTCCTTGTACTCAATAAAGAAAGCACTGAAATTACCAGTTAAAATTGGCTAACTACTACGATGGATGGGTTGCGACGTTTCAGCCACATCGTTCACCCCCTACGTAACAGCATAGCTATCACCAACCCGACATGCGAACATCCGGGTAGGCGAAGTTTATTCCTTAAATTTATGTCATTTTGATATTTATACGCCTACAGACTTGAAGCAAGTTTACGATCAAGTTTATCATCACTTCATAAAACACGTTCAATAAAGAAAGCATTCTGCTATAAGCTCGTGTCAATAAAATATGCTGCTGGTATAATTGTTTTGAAGTCCGAAGCTCTGCATTCAAGATTACAGTATGGTAGTATTGTTTGATCTTTGAGCAAACAGAACGATGAATGTAAGCAAGGAATAAACTAGAAATATTTATGTGTTTATCACACGACACCAATGTTATGTCTTGTGTTGATAGCATCGTAGTTTTTTTACAGAGTGATAGAGATATTGCAAATCTAGTTGGCGCGATCACTATGAAATAATCAAGAAAAATATAAATTGACCGACATATCGACATAGTACGGCTCTGCACGCATCGATAACCATAGTCGCGACGGGGCCTGGGGTATGTGCCGCTACGGACCACGCTTCTCTAGATAAAAATCGCTCTGCATTTTGATGATTTTGAATGAATGTCTGTGCCAGGACTATTGTGGCTGCACAGTAAAATTTCAAAGATCATTTCTGCGCTGATCGCCATAAAATGCCGACGTATTGTCAAGCGACGCCGCTCACCGGTACCATTTTTTGTATATCCATGACGGTGATTTTTCCCAACAAAATTTTTTGGGGAGATTTTACCAATTTTCATGAATTTTCCTGTCATTTTTTATAATTATACACTGTTTAAGTGTATGAAGAGAGTGTACGCGTTAGCAGATAGTTGTATCGGGCCAAGTAATGATAGTGTCCTTGTAGCGTTTCTTATGACATCTACGTTACGCTTGAAACATTAACAACAACACAACAGTTATGTTCGTTGAATTGTATTGGTCAACAACAACAACAACACGACTAATAAACATAAACAACAATACAAACAACAACAACAACAACCAGACTTCTGGGCTCCCTATGCTCAGAGGGTTGAGCCCA
Source organism: Ptychodera flava (assembly GCF_041260155.1). Classification (NCBI taxonomy): domain Eukaryota; kingdom Metazoa; phylum Hemichordata; class Enteropneusta; family Ptychoderidae; genus Ptychodera; species Ptychodera flava. The sequence continues at coordinate 43,018,632 of NC_091939.1, read as the reverse complement.
CTGCAGCACTGAAAATTCCGTGAACTTGATTTGTTTGAAGTCCTGTCAGCGAGGCTAAACTTGACTGACGTACAGTTCGCGTATGTTCAATAATGATTCTACATAAATCAGACTTGTTATCCAAAGACTCTTGATGTTGAAAGGTCAATTTAGACTTTGCCTGAATAAACACATTGTCTGGAAATTGTTTGCTGAACGTGACACTCTATGCGATGATCGTTTTTTGGACGTGGGATTCTGTGCATGTGATGACCGTGATTTTCTATCCATTTGACATCACGATTGCCGAACAATGTCTTATCATGACAAATGTTTCAGAATTAAAGCAATGTGAAAGAACATCTTTCATCCGAAAAAATGAAAGTTACAGTAATTTTTTCGGCTTCAGGCGTAAGCTTATGATTGGCTCAAAACTTTTCAGTCTCAGTCAACACATAGAGAAGGACGTATTTGACCTCACTCTGCCTGCCATTTGTCAACTCCCGTACATGCACACTACAGATAGTGATTGACATTGCTCCATCGAGGTCCGTCAACTGCAGGACCTTGACTCCTATCTCTTATCTTTTTGACTACGAAGAGTAGGGGCCTAAACTGTAATTAATTGTAATTATGACACCAATATTGCGCACATCATCGTAAACACGTTTTTATTAGCCGACTGGCAAATCGTGTACTATCCAGTACGCGCTAACTGAGCACCCATCATGCAAGCTATATTTCGCATATTCGCTACGTTTTAGCACTCTTACTAAGTTCAACGCTCAGTTCTTTTTTTGGCCCGGTTTGACGCTTGCTTCGTATTCAACGCTGTTTGTCACTCACTTTGTCAGTTTCCAACGCTCAGTTCGACGCTCAGTTCGATGCTCACTTGCCATTTCCAACGCTCAGTTCGACGCTCACTTTGTCATTTTCATGCCCAGTTTGACGCTCACTTTGTCATTTTCCACGCTCAGTTTGACGCTCACTTTGTCTTTTGCCACGCTCAGTTCGACGCTCACTTTGTCGAATTTGGGACCCTTACATACCTGACTCCTGCAAATACCCCTGGTACGCCACACTTGCACTCTCTCGCTATGGGGTTCTAGCTGTCATATTCCTCCACTCTCTCTCACTCAGTGTTGTCCTTATATTTAAAAGTAGCCGGGTAATTTAAGAAAATAGACGGTTGGACTGCGAGGAAGCGAAGCGACTGAGGGGCGAATGAGCGTGGCAAACGAGGGGGAGGGGAGAGCGTGAACGGGGTTGTCTCCCCTCTCGCAAGGCGAAAAATGAAATTTTGGTGTGGAAATGGTGTTCTCTGGTGGCATCTGAGGTGACATTTGACTTATTCATTGAACATTTAGCTGAGACTGAAACAGTACTTTTGTTGTGTGTCTAAGACGTGGCTCACATAGTTTGTTGTAAACAAACAAACAAACAAACATACAAGATTTTGATTTGTTTGTGTTATTCATTGTAATGTAAACACATGCACCAATATAAAAATGTCTATTTCAGACAACCAATTATGGCAATGTAGGGAGTTACAATATGTAATTACATCATCATTTTTTATAATATTCAACCAATCAAACTACCCGTTCGTGAGGTCTTCGGCACTGTCGCTGATGTAAAACCCAACGTTGCAGATTTGCGCCATACCAACTCGTCTGGAGTGGAGTTTTGCTGCCTTCTTTGGTTTCAACAGAAAGTCACCCTTGACTTTCAAGTGCAAGTCCATGAATCGTGCCAGAAAGACGGCACAATCTCTCTTCAGACTTGCAACTTTTTTACCGTCATAGGTGATCGCAACCGCATGTTTATCAAATAGGTTGTCGACGTCCCGTCTGAGTTCATGTCGCTCGCCAACTCTCAGCTGTGATCGGCCATAGTGGGGCATACCTACGGCAGTTACCCCTCTGATGATGACGGTCTTCATTGTGGTGATGTCGATGTCGATAGATGTGGTAGAAATCTGATTTTTTGAAGCTAATACAGGGATATTTAAAGGAAATTCAGCCAATGAGAATCGTGATTACGGTACATGTAAATTTTATTTGCCGATCAAACCAGTATCCCCCTCCCCCTGCAGAAACCCCTTGCCATACTGCACTTGACAAACTTCAGTTTTCACACGTCCAAGACTTGTCAATCGGGTTTGTCGCCGTCGTCTAGAAGCTCAATCCACCCCCCCCAAACGATACCCCGTCACTGCGCTTGTCAAACTTCCGTTTTCACACTTGTATTAGACTTGTCAATAGGGTATCGTCTTTGCTGTGGTATCTTGAAAATGGACACATGTTGCCAAGGTACTGTATAGCAACACACCTGGCGCAAACTTTAATTGAAACATAAAGAAAAAAATGAACTTTCCATGGCGCTTATTTTGAGCAAAGAGTAACAAACTGTGTCTGACTGGCGCTTAATCAGCGGTGCCGCTTATATGGGAGAATTTACGGTAGAATATCATTTTTGTTGGATGAAAAATTTTTAAAGAATTAAATTTTATAAGACCTCGATCTTTTGATGTGGTCCTTTAGTATCACACTCTATCGATGAACCTTATTATCTAAAAATGACATTCCAATAAAATGAAATATCCTGACATATACCCTTAATTTTAACAGTGCATATACTTGACACGTATAATGTATCAGTAGGTAGATGAGGCTGTCAGAGAGAACAGCGTAAAACAGTCCGAAACACAACTGCCAGTGACTGTGTAATTAACGTCTAGTACATAAAAATAATCAATGAAAATAAAATACCCATTCAAATAAACAGTTGATTCTAAAAAATTCAGTTTTAGCTCATTTTTTTTAAATCTAGAAAATGCGTCGGTATTGCTCTGAGAATAACTTGATTTGTTGAGAAGATTATCATACTTCTAGTGACGTTAGCAGCCAGCGTTGTGGCAGAAAACTAACTTGCCAGTCTCGTGAACTTCGAATCGTTGATCAAAATCACATCTTTTTGGTGTCTTTCTCTCACCAATTCAGCGATATTGAAGTTTTTCATACATAAACTAAATGTATTTTTGGAATCAAGTATACTTTTTGAACAGGCTTTCTTCGGAAAAGATATTCCATCAGCAATGTGCCAGTGGCCGTCACCACAGTTCTTTTTGACGTCATCGTTAACAAGTTAAAGATGACCTAGAATGACCTCCATACTAATCAAACAATCACGCTGCTCGTAACAAAGGCAACACCATAGACTCGTCCATCAGCCAATCACACAACTAACAAGTGAAAGATCGCGCTCAAAAGCCACAAATGGGTATCTGGAAACTGTTTTATATTTGTGCAGTTCCAAGTGGGGTAAAAGCGGTCGCGAAACTGCTTATCGTACATGTGCTGTCTAACAGCTGCAAGTGCGATCCCGAAATTAATATGTCTATAAAAATAATCTAATTCCGTTAAAAGTAGCCGGGAAAAATGCAAAACAGCGGGTTATTTACCCGGCACCCTGCTTCTAAGGACAACACTGCTCACTGTGCACGACATTTTACAAATGTAGTACATATTTCACTGGGTGCACATACCAGACACCCTAAATAGAGTCAAGTCCCATATTCATCAGGCGCTTACCGGACACTTTGAATGCAGCAAAGTTAAAGTCCCATATTCACCGGGTGCTTTCCGGACACATTGCATGCAACTGAGTTTAAGTCCCATATTTAATTTTTTTAATGTGTGTTGCAGTTTCCTTTTGTAGAACATCTGCTATGCAGTTAATGAATTCCCTTGCCTGCTTGTCATTGGCATATGTATTTCCACAAACCACCCCATTTTTTTCCTGCAAGACCATCAATTTGAAAAGTCTGTAAATGGTAGCTCAGCCATGGCCAGATAATATGCTGTGTTAAATAAACATTGCAGACGTTCAACTTTTTTCTCTCTGTTCAAAACTGCCTTCTCAAGCAGACTTGATTCCCTGCATTTTTTGCTCTCCTCAAAGTCAAAAGTTTCTTGACATTTTTTGTGTTGTCCTGATCTTTCATGAGAAATCAGATTGTCAATACAAAAGTTTTTACAGCCTACAACAAATGAGCCACATTTATCACTGTATTTAGCAGCATATTTCTCACAGTATTCACAAAACATTGCACCCTCAGTATCTATTAACCATGGTCTTCGGCGTTTCCATGCTTGAACAAAGCCTTGATTCCTCTTATTTTTCTTCTTTTCACCATCTTCACTGTCATTGCTACTACTTGCCTTCCTTGTTGAGGCATTAATTAACTCATTGTCAACCACGCCCTCTAATGATCATTCATATATGAATGATCGCGTCTTTCGCTAACAGCTGCTCTCTTTTCCATATTAGGAAATAGTTGGTTTTCCCGCCACAACTTAGAGAACATCCGAATACACTTTTCCAAATGTTTAGGTATGTATAATGTATGATTTTGTTCCATTTCAATCGCTGTTCCGAAGTGATTCCGAACCAGGATATGAAAATTAAATGTTGCGTCTTTTCGTTTGAATAATTCATTGCCGTTGAATAATTCATCGATCCTAACCTTAACCTCTATTGACCTAAAAGACACATGAATATTCGTTTGCCTGTTGAATATTCATGTTACAGTACTATTTGTAAACTGTGAATTTGAGTTCCAGTGATTCAGACCGTAATAGTAGTGATTTTGACAGTGACTCAAGTGAAGAGGACGAGTATGTTCACTTACCAAACGCAAGGTGAGAATTGTTTTCATTACTTTGTCGGCCAATTTGTACAACTTTCTCTCGACAAATGTCGAAATGACAGATCTCGCACACATCATGTCAGTGAATTCACAATAATATTTGGCAGGATTTATTTCATTCAAACAAGTCCTTTGTTTTCGGTATGTTCGTAGAAATCGTAGTTTGTTACAAGTCGAGTAAAAGCATGTGACGTCACAAATTCAAAGTTCAAAATGAGAAACATAAACTTGAGCGCCACGCTGTTCGTTGTTTACATCTTACTTCCAGTAATCGTGGCGAGCCTGTCAGTGAGTTAGTACATTGAATTGATGGAAGCTTCTTTGAAATAAAATTCGTAACATGCAAACACCGCTTACAAAGGAAAATGCTTTTTTCTTCTTTCTTTTTTTCGTATTTTAGAGTATTTTTATCATATTGCGATGTTGACCATGGTGGTCCCCGGCCCGCACAAGATGTACTCAGATTTTGCCCATGGCAAACGCCCGGTATCCAAATCCAGCGGCTTACCCGATAGGGATATGGTAATATGACGAAGGCAATCGTCTTTTTAAAGTTGTTTTTTACCTTAAGAATTCCAAATTGTGCAACAAATCGCCGAGTTCACAAATGCCTATGCTGCTATGAACATCCTGAGCAAACCATATTACGCCTCACTAGACGGTTCTTTGAGTGATGTGACCCCAGAGAAATTATATCTATTCATTGGTCTCATCTTCTGTGGTCTTAGTTGTCAAGTGCCATCGTCTTGACAGATATTACAGCCAGATGTCCCTCTACAGCTGCTCCTTGACTAGGTCATTCATACCAAGCAGAAGAGGCTCAACACAATTTTGGCATTTTTACATGTTGTAAACCCTGCCACAGAAGACCCAGCTGACAAACTTAATATTGAATCATATGAAAGAAATGTGTACAGAACTATTTCAGCTATATGGATATGTTTGTATTGATGAACGCATGGTGAAATCCAGGGGTATGTCAGGCATGCAGCAGAATACCTAGGGATAAGCCAAACAAATGGGGGTTCAAGCTTTGGGTGGGAAGACAGGCTAGTCTTGTGATTTTTGATATTTATTTCGGCCGCCAAACTTATGCATCAAGTAATGGTTTGGGTGATGATGTTGTTATCCCATAGCTGTTTAATCCACTTGTCTGATGATTGCTGATGGTATGAAACACAATGTTATGATGTCTTAGTTTCAAGAATCAAAATTTATTACCGTCATGAACTGTGCCAATAAACTGACAGTCAAATTAGGGAAATTGAGTATGTGTACAAGTCAGCAAATTCAGTGTTCTACCTATTAAAATTACAGGTACATGTGTTTGTGAAGTTCGAAACAATAGTAAGTATATGTACATATTCTTTATCATTTTTAGTCATTTAGCTGTTAAATATTCATATCTTGATAAGATTGGTGAGAGACAGTACAGTCTCTAACTGTCATTGTCAAGATCCAATGAATAATTATTAGTTCATTAAATATAAAAGTGTGTTTTGCACATCCCTATCATTAAAATGTTTAAATTTCATATATAAAGTGATATACTTTTTCTGCTGACCACTTCATTTGCTCAATCTAGTTAATCTCTCATTTCACTCACTTTCTAATTCTTTTTAATATCAAAAGCTGCTCTTTAAGCTACGAATGAGTCAAGAATTCGAATGCAGGCAAATAAATTTATCTACAGATTGTATGTGCAACCCATTCTTTCAAAATTAAGAAGTCCTGTCAGTTTCTTGATAGGTATAAGTGGATTAAATTTTCCTATCTAACTCATTACAATGCAGTGGCACTTAAGATATATGTATTTCTTTCCTGACGAATTACAGGAAACAGCTGTGGAAGAAAGCATGAAACACATCATCATTGCCACAGGCTTACGTGGAAGAGGTCTTGCCAACTTTTTCAGCCACCACCAGACATCATTCACCTATATTCCTGTATACATTCTTGTAAAACCAAGTTGTAGCATAAAAAACCTTAATTTCACCAGTATTGTGGAAATTCTGAATGTACATCTGGCCTTGTCTCCAAAATTTTATGTCATGTTTTGCAGCTGGTATTTGTAACTTGAATTTAAAACATAATGAAATGTCTGTGATATATATGTGACTTTTCATGACATTTAAGTACTTCATAACTTTATCTCAGATGACTTTATATGTTATACTTATGTACAATAAAATGAGTGTTCTGAATATGCGACTTATCAACTTGTGAAGGCCACTATCATATGAATACTTTTTCCTACCTAATGTAACTATATGCAGTATTTGAATTTTAAGTGTAATATATCAATTTTTCAAGGCAGTATTTTGTAGCAAGTCCTCGTTACACCATATAAACAATATGATTTTTCCTCTCTTGGTAACTGCAATGTATTGTTAAGTCATGATAATTAATGATGGTGTTCACCCAAGTCTAACTGTGATTTATATACAATGCAGGATATCTTTGCTTTAGGTTTGGATCTCATATTTAAATTAATAATTTGATTTAGTTATTTCAGATGCCAAGCAGTAAGTATAGGAGGAAGAAAAGGAGTCAGATGAAAGAGGACCCTGCCCTCTGTAAAAACAGGACCAAAACAAACTGGCAAACTTCCCATCAGGAACTTAACACTGAAACTCCCCTTGTGGGACTAAACACTGAAAATTCCCTTCACAGACTGAACTCTGAAAATTCCCTTCTGGGACTGAACTCTGAAAATTCCTTTTTGGAACTGAACTCTTAAACTGTTTTGAATATTGAAAAAAGAAAAGTGGAAATATTATGTAAACAATGGTGTGCATAAGCAGCGTATGGAATGTACTGAAGCCTTCTTGAAGGTGTCTGTTGGAGAAGTACAAAAGAATGAAATATTAGAAGCAAGTGAGAAGCTAAGCAATACTATGCCATTTGATGATGCAGTGCAAAAGAAGTCTGATATAATGACAGAAGTAAGTAATGTTGTCATTACAAAAAACAAACAAGCATTAGTGGATAGTGCTTGCAATAGGTTGTATGAATTTGGTCAAGGTGATAGACGTGTTACTGGAATGAAGTTTGAGAAGGAAATTTTCATCAAGCTCACCACAAGTTTGGTAAAAATGCAGGGAGTCAGTGTGTTGCAAACAGCTTGATTGCAGTTGCATTTAGTAAAATTAAGGAGGACTTGTTGTTACGGAGTAGTCATGATTTGGATACTGTTTTGGAAAATGGTCATGATTTGTATGAGTGTGTACAGTACATCAATCTCCAACAGTGACCGAAATGTGTCTTCTTGTCTCAGAATTGCCGAATCAACTGACTTTTTGTGTAACAGGAAATTTTCTGTGACTATTGGAAAATGTTCAGTTGGCCTAATGGCATCTACCGGTACTGTAATATATGAACACAATGAGGTTATGACATCCCTTGATAATGCACTAACAATAGCTTTGCTAGAGTCAGATGATTGTTTTGTGTCATTTGCAATATCTACCGTACACATCTTTAGTGATTAAAGCAGGAGATGTATACTGTGTATTTGATTCACATTCAAGAAACTCTGAAGGGGTGGCAGTACCAGATGGAACAAGTGTGCCGTTGAAAATGCAAAGCATCCAGCAAGTCTATAAACACTTTAAATTTTGACTCATCAATGTTGAAGTTACAGGTGTCAGTGTAAGTCCTAATATGTACTACCAGATGTAAACAGTGTGAGATGTGAAGAACAAGATGTGCATTTTCTCATTTAAGTCATTGACTTTTACAGTACAACAAGAATTATGTTCAAAGCTGGGAATTCAGTGTAGAGATAATACTAATAAGGTTGATGAAAGTCATATTGTTGAAATTGGAGAACCATGTAAATCAAATCTATTGGTTCTGATGGCAATTGTCTTTTTGGTCGTCTTTTATATGCAATCAGTCACACAGAGTGTTATCGTAAGTACAGTAAGCACTTGTAAAATACTTGAAGATTAATGGGGGAGCATTTTTTAGGAACATTAGGTTTGGATATATATGTACGTCATTCACAGATTTTATTCAAAACTCTAGAATGCAGTATGTTGGAGAAAGGGCAAGTGACCTTGAAATATCTGCTGCAGCTCAAGTGCTTGCGATTGACATCTATACTTTTAGTGCTAGTAAATGGTACAGATTCCCTTGCAATACAAGCAATGACAGGAATACAGACAAAGGGGTTGTAATCTATTTAAATCATCAAATCCAAAACCATGATGACATATGTAATACAGATTACCAATCTGTTGGCAGCAAAATAAAGTTGGTATTATCAGAGATAATATAGTCCCTCTATATTTTTTGCATTTTCTCAAAAATTTTGATTCTTTTCTAAGTATTTTAGCTTTTGATTGAGCTATCATCACAGGTTTTAAATATTTTACTATTTGCTTGCTTTCAGCAAAATATTTTACGTGTTTTGCCAACTGCAAAGCATTATGAAAACAGGTCACGTGCCATTAAATAATGTTTACATAGAAAACCATGGTTAAGAAATTATTTCACGCTAAATTATGCAAATTAGTTAATTTCCTGTACTACTTTATTTGGTTAATATTGTCGCCGGCTGGAGGCTCCTGAACAACAATTAATATAGAAACAGATTGTATATCTGTGGAGGAAAATTATTAAGATCGGTAAAACTATTTATTTTCGAACATTAGGAATCAGAATTTTATTATCGAAGTGAAAGTAATACGGACAGAACATGGAAGTGGTACTGGTGGCAAAAGCTACATTAAGCTGTTGACAACAGCAAGATTTGCTTGACCTAAGACGTCAAAGCTGTCGTCAGATTGCAAAAAGACAACAACAAAATACCAAAAAATAGTGCCAATGTCACTGTTTCGCTCCCATATAGTTATCAAAACAAGCCAACAATTGTATGAAACATCATGGACATACATACAGACAGACTGACATACACAGACTGGCACAGAGTGATGACATTGGCCCTCGACAAGCTTAGGTGTGCCTTGGCCCATGGAGAGTAATAAAGATATAACAAACGGCTGAATGTAAGGATAAAATAGTTAAATGTAGGCCTACAGGCACTCAGGGTGAATATGTTACAGCAATTGATTAGCTTCTCTTCCTTTTCTACTTCTGTGATAATTTTTAAGACAATCAATCTGCAAGGCAGTTTATGTATTGACAAATATGTTATATTCTTTTACAAGCACACAGCAAACTGTTCTTGATTTTTCATTTTATGGGAGCTAAACACTTTACCAAAACACAAAATTTTAGATATTTCTCTGAAAATTTAAAATAAGCCACCCAGCAGTTGATAGAGCTTGGTTTATGTTATGTAGAGAATAACTTTTTATGACGCATGTGTTGATGGAGGAGGAATCTTTGCAAGACCACTTATGGTCAGCCTGACCAAAATGGCAAAAATAGCTGCAAAAATACCTATGGTAATGAAAGATTTATTATAATTTGAGCGTATTTAATTAACACCATTTGTGAAAACATGTCTACTAAACATCAAAGCTATCAGACAAGTGGTTTTTGAGAAACAAATTTTTGACCAAAAATGGCAAAAATTGCCCCCAAAATTTAAATTCTAGATTTCAACCTAATTTTAATATTTCATATTAACATAAAACCTAGGAACCTGCTTACTAAATATCAACGCTACCAGATAGGTAAATTTTGAGAAACAAATTTTTTGACCAAAAATGAGAAAAATTGTTCCCCCCCCCCAATACAAAATTGCAGATTTCATCCTAATTTCAATATATCTTATTAACATAAACCCTAGGAACCTGTACACCAAATATCAAAGCTACCAGATCAGTAGTTTAAGGAGAAAAATGTTTTTGACCAAAAAGGCAAAAATTGCCCCCAAAATAAAAAAAATACCGTCAAGGACACTATGTGCTCACATTCGGTTTGAATTGGTCCATTCAAGAAATATTTAAACCAGAAAAACAAGAATGACAAAAGCAAATAAGGTCTCCAACTTATGTACTGGAGGTCATCTTTAGGAACATGCATATCATCAACTTATATATCAATGGGAGAAGCAGATCCTAAATACATAAGCAAATGTCAACAACAAAAAACAGAGAAGGCTTGATAAAAAGAAAAGGTGGGAGTGGGCAAAAATGCACAAGGGATCTGGTAAAAAAGTAATGCTGCATCATCGATCTTCTAGACCCTACCCCCTCCTGAATATCAAATGTTCCATCCCTTGGTATCACATAAGACCAAATGACAGGAAGTACATTTACAACCTTGGAGATTTTTAATTAATGCCATGAGTGTTATCATTCTAATGTAAACAGCACTTAAGTCAGTTACAGATAGTGAAATGCCTTCCACTGTGGGCAGTGATTACAACATCTGGAATTATCCTGGATCCAAATTTCTCATCAGTTCTTGTATGTCTTACATAGAAAAGTTGCAAAAATGGTCCAAAATGAAAAAAATCACCTCAGCTTTGTTTTCTGGATCAAATTTTCCTACAAATTGGTACCAAATATGACAAAATTATGTTCACAGCCTTCAAAATTGTCTCACAACATATCCTGGGTTGGTGTAGGTCATTTAAGGTCACAAACTGAGAAAAGTACCTAAAATATACAAATTTTGGGGTTTCCCGACACTTTGAGCAGAAAATTTATCTAATAACATCTTTCGGGACTTTATACCAAATTACAAAGCTATCAAACAAGGGACTTTATACCAAATTACAAAGCTATCAAAAAAGTAATTTTGAGATAAAGTTTTCTTGACCAAAAATGACAATATTGTCTTAAAAATACAATTTTTTATATTTCAGGACAATTTCCACATATCTAACTATTGTCATCTCTGTACGTCTGTGTACCAGATATGAGAGCTGTCTGTCCAGTGGTTTGACAAAGGAAATACTGTCTAAGATTTTTTGACCAAAAATGACAAAATTGCACAAAAATAGTAATTTTCCCAATTTTGTCATAATTTCAACAAATTAGAAGAGTAACACCCTTGCAAAGAGACAAAAACCCAATTTTGAGAGCGATTGGGCTGGCGGTTTCAGAGAAGAAGAATTTTTACTGAAAATGAGAAAAATCACAAAAAAATTCAGCAAAAATACAAAATTAAGGATATCTGCACAATATTCATAAAACTGTATAAAGTTCACCTAAGGTACTTGCACACAAATTTTCAAAGCAATCAAAAAAGCGGTTCTTGAGTTATTAATTCTTAACCATTTTCACATTTTGTAAGCTCATTTGCATAATTTTGGCAATGCAGACTTCATTTGAACAAAATCCCATCTATAGCCCAGGATGCATCCACACACCAAATACCAAGCTGAAACGTGCAGCAATTTGCGTGTTTTTGATGTTGACAGACATACTGTACATACATACATACATACACACATACATACAGACGCCATCGACTTCAGCCTATACGATAAACTCACATTGGTAAAACCAAATGTGAGCTAAAAATTGCCAGTTTCAACCTATCTTCAATACATTATATCAAGATAAATCTTAGATGCCTATATACCAAATATCAAAGCTATCAGATCAGCAGTTTTTGGATAAAAAAGTTTTTGACCAAAAATTGGGAAAATTGCCCCAAAATTACAAATATGATAATCAATACAATTTGTACAAACTTGACTGAGGTCATCCCGAGGAACATGAATACCAACTTTCAAAGTGATCACACGAGCGATTTCAGAGAACAAGATTTTTTGATTAAAAAACAGAAAAAATACCCTAAAATTACAAACATGCAAATTTCACTCCAATTTGTGCACACATAATTTAGAATACCTAAAGGGATCTGAATACTAAGTTTCAACCCGATCTGACCAATGCTGAATGAGGTTTGGCCATTTAAGGGATTTTTCCTTTTTTCCCCTCATTTGCATATTTTTGGCACAGCATGTTCATTTGAACAAATTCACATCTCCACCCCCAGGTGCACCTGTACACCAAATACTAAGACAGCAGCCATTGCGGTTTAGGAGTTTTTGATCTGGACAGACTAACAGACAGACATACATACAGACGCCATTCTGCCACCTTATAAGAACACCTCCCATTTGCATATATACATATGCATACATGGGAGCTAACAAAAAAAACTAAACTGCCATTGTGAAAATGTGTCCCTAAGTTGTTGTTTTCAATGACTGGCTTCGGACAATAACAACAGAAACTCGTAGAATTGAGAGTATTCCCACCAGTCGAAATCTTGCCGGGCGTATGAAAATATGGCCACGAAGAGTATGAGCCTGATTCAGTATCCCGTTCATTATCCATATATCAGTCGCCAACGAAGATCAAAAACAGCAAATGACTTATATTGAGTGGTGTTGATAACAAATTCAACCCGTGACTGAGCACATCGACAAGCGATAGTGTAATATCAGTGTTGGCAATGGCAAAGACAAATGTCTTCGGCCATGGCCAGCAAGGTGAGTGATAGATCGGCTCCACTCTTTAGAGAACTCACTGATCAGTACTTCGCAATCCTTGCAATGGTGGGGCCAGCAAGTTCAAAATCAGTTGTCAGGGCTATTCTCCAATACTCAAATCACCGGAGGAGTATTCAACTTCACATTCAACATCGCGGCCACAGAAAACAACTCTTAACAGCATCTTTCTTCGCCAGATGCTCGTGCACCACCACTGTGTCTCATTCACCGTAGATATGACAGCCGTACTCTGACTAGGATTAGTCTATATTTTGCATTGCAGATGAAGAACAAAATATTTCGAGACGGAAACAGGAGAGCAGAAAGAAAGAAAAAGAGAGAAGAAAGGAAATAAATCGGAGAAGTTCAAATGCCGGTTTTCATCCGCCTTAAGGTAAGATGTAAATACATTCTAAAACATTCTTGGATAACATTTCAAAGCATTTTTGTAAATAGTTAGCAGTCAAAGATAGCCAAATATGAAATTCACAAAAATCCTGACAAGAAAACATAATGTGACACGATTCTATGTGAAAGGTCCACCTCGTCAGTTATATTTGAACATAACCTTTTCATGTAACACAAAAGTCCATGAAGTAAGAACATTTGGTACAGTTAAGCTGACCCTTACATCTACCCTATGATTTCAAAAGTATGATCATCTATCTCCATTAGGAGAGTAGTGCTTGCATATTTATCAACAACTATAACATAATATCATAAATTTTGCTTTATAGATCATAAAGACTGGCAGAGTTTTGATGATGAGATATTATTAGTTTAATAGATAGATTTTTCGGGCAGTTAATCATTTCCACTTTGTTATGTTGTTTTAATTCAAAAAATGGATGTAAACTTTGAAATGAAAGACAACAACCCACTATGGTTGATTGATGTATATGAAACATTCATGGGTATAGCACCAGGTAACTGGAAATCAGTGTCAAAAAAGGCAGACATGGTACAAAGCGATGGCATGCATGTTGAATGCAATGAACCTATTCACATCCTCGATGCACCTATTCACATCCAGAGGTCATTACCATTTCAAGTTGGGAGTAATAGACATGACACCATCAAAACCAATCTAAATTCCAGTACCACCATTCATTCCAGGAGTTGATAGAGAAATTGAAAGGGGTGTTGAGAGTCCATGGCAAGGGGATTTGAATGAAGATGGTGGAAATAAATTATTTCCACCTACACCACTACCATTATTTGATGATGATTATATCATTTGCAAAGGCTGTGATAATGGTATAATTACCATTCAAGGATCGAAATGGAAATGTTCCACATGTTTTCCAACTATAAATCAAGGAGATTTTAGTGGTAGTTATGATTGATTCAAAGACAAACAAGACATGTATAACCAATACGTCACTGAAAGTCAGAGTTTAAATACTAACAAAGAATTGCAAACACTGGCTGAAGCAGACAAATATTTCAATAGCAGTCAATTTGAAAGAGATATGGCTGAAGCAGTTGAAGATCAAACTCAACGACTGCAGCCATTGATTACAGAAGGTGATATTGACAAATTTGCAGAGAGAATCAAGAATTGATTACAGTCGTTCAGCAAGAGCCCTTTAAGGCTTGGAGTATTAAGAATTAGATGTGTATTTAGTTAAACACTAGTTAAACATTATATGATTTCAAATTACAATTAAATGATTATTTATCTCCATTAGGAGAGTAGTGCTTAGAGCAATGCTTGCATATTTATCAACAACCATAACATAATATCATAAATTTTGCTTTACAGATCATGAAGACTGGCAGAGGTTTGAAGACATCACATCGTCGATTGGTAGAACTTGCTGAAATAATATTTGTTTAATAGATAGATTTTTTGGACATTAAATCATTTCCACTTTGTTATTTAATTCCAATTCATTGTTGTTTACATTTTAGTGATTAGTTAATAAAACAGAATATGAAGAGAAATATCTGTTTCTGATCTAATGTGACGACATTGCTACTTAACTTTGTTGACGGAATGGATCTTCTTTGTTGCGTGTGCATCACTAAACACCCTCAAAGAAATATTATATCATGAATGCAGAGGTCATGTCCTACTCGTACTCATCATCCTTTTGTGCAACTGACATTTCAGTACACTACAGAGTGCATTGAACGGTTAGCAAAGAAACGTAAGTCAGCCAGCCATCACCCAGCTCCGGGTGAAAGTTCACCTACAAAATGCTGCTGTTTCTCACCCCGGCAGTACTCTTGAGAGCAGGGACGCAGTTAACACTCTGTCTGACCGTAACAGATGCCATGAAGAGAGTGATGACCTTTCACTAGGTGAGAGGTCAGAGCCAAGGAAATTAATATCTGCCACCCTTTCGGGCTCTTGAGCCACTTGCGGTAGAAGTGCTCCAGAGCGCATTGAACGGTCAGCAAAGAAACGTAAGTCAGCCAGCCATCACCCAGCTCTGGGTGAAAGTTCACCCACAAAATTCTGCTGTTTCTCACCCCGGCAGTACTCTTGAGAGCAGGGGCGCAGTTAACACTCTGTCTGACAGTAACAGACGCCATGAAGAGAGTGATGACCTTTCACTAGGTGAGAGGTCAGAGCCTGGGCAATCAACAACGGCTGCCCTTTCTGGCTCTTGAGCCACTTGCGGTGGAAGTGCTCCAGAGCGCATTGAATGGTCAGCAAAGAAACGTAAGTCAACCAGGCATCACCCAGCTCTGGGTGAAAGTTCACCAACGTGTTCTATACCAAATGCTGCTATTTCTCACCCAGGCAGCACTCTTGAGAGCAGGGACGCAGTTAACACTACGTCTAACTGTAACAGACGCCATGTGATGAGAGGGTGATGACCTTTCACTAGGTGAGAGGTCAGAGCCTGGGCAATCAATAACGGCCGCCCTTTCTGGCTCTTGAGCCACTTGCGGTGGAAGCACTCCAGAGCGCGTTGAACGCAAACTCAAGACACTTGGCCACAGAATAAATTTTTTTGCAAGTTTATGAAAAATTAGATTGTACTGATTTCAATACTCATAAATTTCTGTGATTTCTTTAGTCTGATAACGTTTGTTAGCCAAGCTTAAAATCAATTCGAGAAATTACAATATAGTTTGAACAGTGATAAGGTAGAGAAAACACATCGGACAAAAACATGACTGCACACTTTTATCAGCCACAGTACATTCTCGGCATCGTCCGAAAAGAACAGCAAAAACAGTGAGTGACCTAAATTACACAAGTCAAGTATTAATGTCGGGAAAACCAGTTAAAGTATCTTCTGACATCACATTAATGTCGGGTAATTAGTACAGTAACACAGCGACACATTTTGACAGGCACAAATATGCGACCAGCATTAGACACACAGCTACATACATTCAAGAAAAATTAAACGACTCTATATACTAGTATACTACATGAAATTGAAATCAAACATCGGGCGGAAACTGTGAAGCAATAAAAATTAACACAATCATGTCGGTTACATAGAAATATTGCATTTTGTACAAAGACATGATGAGTATACAGACAAAGAATAAAAGTTTGTTGTCACACAATAGATTTTCAGAGACGTCAATAATGTAAGGAAATCTCTAAGTTCTCACATTAATCAATCTAATAGAAAATTAAAGCTATAAGTACTTACGTGTACTTCATTAACACATCAAGTTTATTACAATAGAACGCGCGGTTTTTTAGCATCAGCAAAATAGCTTTATAATAATAGATGCACTACTATCACTTCGCTTATCAACTGAGAAGATGATTACTTGTAATTATGAACTCATAATGCAATGCAGCTGGAAGAATCATTATGGTTTTTTGAAAGAGTCACCCCATAACTACCGTAATTCAAAGCAAATATATTAAAAAGGATTTCATCTCCAACTTTGAGGGCGTGTATATGCGGTGCACGCGATGTTCCTGCAGATAACACGATAGGCAAGTGCGTGTTTACTGTGTGATTACCGCAGGTTACATAAACTGTGTACTTGCGCATCTCATTTTCCACTGCACGTTAAAAATAGCTCAGAAACGCGTGTATATGTCCAAATACTTTCTTCCGGTAGGGTATGGCTGATTCCATGCAACTACATGATAAACGAAGTAAATGGTGCATGTAGGAAAAGTGAAACCAAGGTGATGTATTTGCACTATTGAATATATGTCTATTGACATAACAATGTTCACAATTACACTATAAGTGCTAATCATAGCCATGTTTTCAAGCAGTGGATCTGAAATGATGGAATTGTCAAAGTTGTCAACATTGTTACTCTAAGTCAAATATTGCCTTCTTTTGCTTCTAAGTTAATTTGGTTGCAAAAGTGGTGGAAATAGGTGATGCTGCAGAGAACACTATCCTTGGGGTAAACCATGACGAAGCAGATGTATATCTTGGCAGATGAGAAGGCACAATTAAGCTTGCTGCTTGGGCCGAGATAATACAGAGAAAATTGAAGTAGGCCAGACGTATAAGTTCACTCCTCTTGGCACAAGATCATTTGGCAGCAAGAACACTTTCACTCAGACGACTCCAACAACTACTTTCACAGCTGTATATTTCATCACCAATCGGTGTAAGACAGAAAATGATGAATGATAAATTTCAATGATAATGATAAATTTCACAGTTTACCTTGAATGCATAACGATTATTGGACCTGATTTGATGTCTATTGCCACGCCCAGGTGGATATGTCTGCTGGTGGACTTTAGTCCCCGAGCATATCAGTAGCCTGGTTATCAATAATCTATTCATGAATTTAACTACTATAAGGAAGACCGGTTTGGGTCGAGACCGGAAAAACAAAACTACCTCTGATGGATTGTATAGGGCAAACAATTCATCAGTCGGACTGAGCCCTGGGCTAAATCTACATGACATTCTTAAGGGAAATATTGAATGTGATTGTTCTGTGTCACAGTGTCTGACAAGGAATTGCAAGACGTGATATTCTGATCACTGACACTGTGACACGGAGTAATCTGTCCAAAAAGTCGTACCACACAAAGGCATTTGAACCCCTTTCATGCCAATCTAAGAACATCATTTATGGCATAGAGTGCACTTTATATATGTTGGAGAGACCGGGGAAAAACTTTCTAAGACGATGTGTGGGCATAGGTCAGGAGGCATTAACAACAATCTGCCAACCTGCCTTTACACTCACTTCAATGGTCCTCTTCACTCAGTATTGAACATGAAAGTAAGAATATTAGAAAAAATTTACCACCCTTCTAATAGTTCAATACTGAGTAGGATCGAGTTATCGCAAACAACGTGAACACCACTGGATCACTGAACTTGGCACAGCTATGCCTTATGGCTGTAATGATAACATACTAGGTGTGGGTAACCTATCTAGCCCCAGAGGAAAGACTGTCAATGTCATGGGTTTGTTTAATTCTCATCAGAGAAGACGACGAAGCCATGGCCATCGACACAGCAATAACACCAGTAATCCTCAGTTCAGTGATCTACTACCCAAGTTAAATCAACCTTTGGGTGTTCACAACTTAAGGTAAGAACTGCATTGTTTGCATGCTCCTTGCAGAAGTTAAGATCACTTCTCCTGACTGTTGAAGCTATGAATGTATACGACCCTCTGCTGCCCGAATACCGGTTAATCGCCATTATTATGGATATAGGCAAATATCGCCTATTCAAACCTGTTCGGACAGAAAGCATCAACAGTCAGCAGAGATTGTTTTTCCCCTTGAGGTTTGTTAACAAAGGGATTGACATGATTAACATCAGCAATATCTTACACAACAAGGACGTTATGGACAAAGTACCACCTTATTTTACATTTCAAGACCCTCCTATAGTGTCTATACTATTCTAAGACCATATATAGGTAGGAAATTGTTAATTACAATAGGGTCTTGAAAGAAATGGATATTAGGAACAATGTTCAATGGTACTTGTGATTGTATGTCATCTCCCTTCTGTTACAAACCTCACGGTCTTATAATAACAGGTGACATGAAATAGTTCCACATCCTAAGCTTCGGCAGCTGTTCCAGTTTGGCCCAAAATATCGCGAGCCACCCAAAGTAAACTGGAACTTTAACTTTAAGTTAATCATGGATGCTGCTGAGGCTTATGCTAAGAAGTGGGCTGCCCTTGAAGACGAAGACGTTGGATGTCTTTCGGACTGGCTTCACACAGTCCGTGATAAGGTAAAATCTCGCATTTCACGTCTTCGTTCTTTACACACTGTCATCAACACTACATCTGCCTTCGATGACCCTTCTGTACGGGAATGTCTAGATGCTTTACACGATAAATATGTTGTTGTGCCTGCAGACAAAGCATCAAACAACATCATTTTTGTCTGCAGGCAATATTACATTCAATGTTTAAAGAACGAACTTCAGATTAACTCAGATGATGAGAGTAGCACAACATACTCTCTTTCAACCTTATCTGAAGAGGAAATATTGCAGAACCATTCAACAGTTTTGAGTGAGTTTGGCATCGAGTTAGCGCAAGATGACAAGGTATTACCTAATCTATATTGGATTCCTAAGATCCATAAGAATCCCTATAAACAACGTTTCATAGCTGGTTCCAGTAAGTGTACAACAAAACGCTTGTCACAACTTTTAACCATCATTTTATCAACCATTAAATCTGGTTTGGTACGGTATTGTGACAAAATTTATGAAACTAGTGGGGTCAATCAAATGTGGATATTAAAGAACTCCAAAGAATTGTTACATATTTTACAAAATAACAAAAACATGTACAATTCAATCCACACATTTGATTTTTCAACGTGTACACAACCATCCCACATAACAAACTTAAAGACAGACTATCATCTCTCGTGAAGAAAGCCTTCTTTTACAAGAATGGTAGTCGTAGTATGAATACATGCCATCAAGCGCAACTTAGGCTATTTCACCAACAACAGTGATGCCAAACTCAAATACAGTGATGTTGAGGTGATTCAAATGCTATATTTCCTAATTGACAACATATTTATCAAGTTTGCTGGCATGACATTCAGGCAAACCATAGGCATTCCCATGGGCACAAACTGCGCCCCACTTCTTGCAGACTTATTTTTGTATTCGTATGAAGCAGAGTTCATGCAATCACTTCAGAAATCTGGGTGTAAAGGATTGCCAAGCGATTTAACAACACCCACAGATATATTGATGATCTCATCAGTTTAAACAATCCTGGTATATCCAATTATCTACACCACATCTACCCAGATGATTTAGAAATAAAAGAAACAACTGAAAGTGTGGACTCGGCATCATACCTAGATGTATTGTTTGAAATTAGACATAATACACTATATACTAAGCTGTATGACAAAAGAGACGATTTCAATTTTGAAATCATAAACTTTCCCTTTTTGTCGAGCAATATACCATCATCTCCAGCTTATGGTGTGTATATTTCACAACTCCTCAGATACAGTAGAGCATGCCATTCATATGAAGACTTTCGAGTTAGACACAGCCTATTAGCGCAAAAGTTAGTGAGGCAAGGATTCTCAGAAAGTAGATTAGTGAAATCATTTAAGAAGTTCAACGGTAGATACGGAGATGTTGTATCAAAATATGACCTGTCTGTTTTTCAAATGATGAGTGACAGCATACCAAATTTTGACTCACAAAAGTTATTTGGTGAATTCACCAAATAACAATGAATTTGTCGCTTTGGGTCAATCTTGACGGGACTGCGGCTAGCTGGCAGGGTATGCTTACCCATTCCGGACACCTGGTACCACCACTATTTTGTGGTTCAAGATGACCCCATTGCCTTTGTCATCATCTATATGTTCCTTGGACCTGGTAAATTTCACAGTTTACCTTGAATGATAACGATTATTGGACCTGATTTGATGTCTATTACCACTGTCATCTCTGGCAACATAGTTGCTGCCAAATGTACCGTCAGGTACTGACTTCATACAATTTTCAACATTAGACTACAATGTAGTCTCAATTATTCCTCAGGATAAGGAATCAGCACCAGTATTGGACAATGTCACCACAGACTCAAACCGATCATCATCAGCTGTAGGTTAGTGCTTTTCTAACCAACCCTTTGAACCATCAAGTAACAAACAGCGTTCAAGCGACTCACATCATCCGATGTGAATTGCCTGAATAATTTGTCATAAGGAAGCCAAGAGAATGCCTAGACTTTAGTTGCTACTTTGTGGTGAATTTTAGAGATGAAATGTTTATTCCTCTCAACTATCATCTGGTGTCTATGATAGAATTGGCATATAATGGTCATCCAAATTTTCTGCAAACATGAAATTTGTGCTAGAATAACTAAAATAAATGGAAACAAATGCAAATAGCATACAGGACAATTAGGTTAATTGTGTAATTTCATCAGACCCAGGTTTAATGAGGAGCAGCTGCATTTCTGGTTTGACTGAGAACAGTAATTTGGCTGCTAGCTGAATTACTGTACTATTAGTTCAATCTTGATGGGTGAAGCACATGCTAGCAGGTTATGCTTATATAACCATTCAGATCAACTTGTGTGACCAAGTAACTAGGTTTTCAAGATTGCAGTAATGAGTCCAGGTTATGTCCATAGAGAGGATAGTTGAGAAGACCAATCGGTAAATGTCAGTCGCCAATGTCATGAATAATGAACCATGTAAGCCTAGGCACAGTTACTGTGCATCCCTAAGTATACTTTACTATTACCAATCTTCTACTTCACACAAGGCACTGTTCATTCATAATAAGGGCGACATTTTTTATTTTCGTGTTTTTCATATCTTGACCGACCCTATAAATTTCAGCTCCATCATGAAAAAAAAATTGTTTTATTTGCTCCGCCTCTGAGGCGATTATCATAACAGCGCCCCCATCAGCAAGATTGTGAAATTTTATACAAAATATATTTGTTCATCATGGCATCCGCTCCTGTAGTGTCCAGTTCCATTGAAAACCAGCAAAACAGGCATGCTAAATACTCATCTGCTCATAAAGTTGCACTCTGCATATCTGCTTATAAAGTTGCACTCTGCATATGTGAACTGTGCTGAAAGGAAGGAAGAAAGCCTGTAACAAGGAACCCAATCAAAAGGAAAGAAAAGAAATGGTAGGGACTTAAAGGATAGAGGACAGATCATTGAACGGAAAAAAATACCGATTTTTCTTAACATGTTTATTTTTTAATTTTGACTGCCCGCCATGTCTGACTATTCCTTTGGAGATGAGAAACAAAAAAAGGGTCACCCTAAAGCTCCACATCACTAGCTGCAGCAATGGGTGAATTTGCATAAGAAAAGGTTCAATATAATGAACTATTCATATTCAGTTAAGCAAACATTTTCTGTCACTCACAATGGTCGTCATAGCGAATTTCTAGTGTATAATTTACATATTACTCATTACATGATCTGATGTCTACAACAAAAATTGACATATAGATGGCAGTTTCACTTTAAGCAATTTTAATTCAAGTCAGATTATCCAGGGGAACTTGAATACAAAATTTCAATATAATTAAAGACCCGTGTTTAAAGTGAAAAAACTAATGTTTAAATTTTTTGTAAAATCGCTAATTTTTTTTAATCCTAAAAAGTAGACAATTGCAGGTATAAGAAATTAAAATTCAGGATTGTATATGTATGGATAATGCAAGATTGTATAAATTGGATAATGTAAAATGAAATTTCCTGAAAACAGTAAACTAGCTGTCACTGAACAACTTCATTGGAATATAGTTTTAATTACAAAAAATTCCTATACAAATAAGCAGAATAGGAAATGTGTGAATCCTTATCAAGAAGGGAAAGAGAAAGGGAGCAACATGAATAGTGGTTAATTACATGATTTGAACGCTTCGTTCCAAAAGCGGACTTCTTATTCGTTGTTAATAGATTTAATAATTGTATTAGCAGACAGTTGAACTCTTTACTCTACAAGCGGAATCATTATTATCACATTTTTGCCGGATAAATTTTATAATTGTATACTAGGAAAGATAACCAGTGTATTTTATGAAGTTATCTTCATGAACAAATGAGACCCTTTTGGACAGCTGAACTCTTCATTCAAAACGCGGACTTTTTATTACCTCATTTTTGCTTGATGAATTTAATAATTGTATTCCCAAAAACTGTATTTATTAACTTTGAGTTTAGACTTAGAAATGGATTTACATTTGCGGACAGTTAGAGTATGAATATTCCATCCTCTCTACTGAAGACAATGTTTGTTATCTTGTAAAATAGTTACAAGTCAGACACCCACTTTTACCAATTATTCTGCTGATCGCAACAGAGGATCCACCAGTTTTAGCTATGCAAATTTTGAGTACTCTGTATGAAACTTTTACCTGAGCAATGTATCTTTTTATATATAGCTGCAAATTGGGTATTGCCCCACCACGTTCTTAGGGCATTGGATAAGGGAAATTAACTACTAGTACTTTTAACCAAATTCTTTGAAAATTAGATGTAATTCACATAATGGAATGACTTCAGTCAGAACTTTAAAGTCTCGGAGAAGGGCCGTGTGACAGTAGATCAGTCTGAGCATGTGTAGGCCTTACGTCATTGCCTTCCTAGCTTTTATGCAAATTTCTATAAAAGTCCCGCAACCAAATATCACAGATTTTGTTGTTCACTGCCAAAGTTCCAAAATCTAGGTAAATTGTAACAAAGAGTGTTTTTGTTTAGTGTTGACTTTTGGTAAATATGGACATGATCTGTCCAAAATCTATAAATCAACACCTTTGACTCGGAAGTTCACACAGGTTAGCCAAGGCCCCTTTTCAGGTAAATAGCAGCTTTGCTTTTTGTTAACTTAACTTCATAGCATTAAAATGAGTCCAATTGTTCATCGAAACAACGTGCTTGGTGTATATTTTAATTTGCGGGTTGCTTCCCCTTATTAAGTTTCCAACAGCGCAGGCCCAAAGAGCGCAGTGGTGCACATGTATGTTACATTGAAACATTATTCCAAAAGAATGTTTCAGAGCCTCATAAAACTGACATGCTATAAATTATTAAATTCTTTGAACCTCTGATATGAAGTATCTTAGATTGTATTTATTTGCTTCGATATAAAGTTTGTGAGCAATGTGTGATAGTTGAGTGTGCGAGCGTGAGTTCTTCTGAACTCTTACAACGTTTGGAGAGGTCGTAGTCAGAAAAATGTAACAACTTAGCTTGGTGATTGAACCACTCTTTTTTGAGAGTGGGGATTTGGCTGAGCAGTTCTATCTGTTGCTTCTCTGCTTGGTGACTGGATGCCGTATGTTGTTGGTTCGAACCCCGAATGAAGACACTGTATCAAATACTTCTGTTATCTCAAACAAACAAATGAAGTGAAACAAATTTAATGTACCTTTTTTTCATAACAATTTTTATTCATCTATTACTTTTCTGGCATATTGTAGTCCAGGCCTCTTGCTCTCATTCAGGGTGTTGTCCTTATACACTAGCAAATTTCATGTACCAGCATACCCCCTGGATATATGTTCATGATAACCACAATATGTATTCTAGAGATTTGACGCTAGCTTTGTCATTTTCCACACTCAGTTTGACACTCACCTTGTCGTTTTCAACACTAAGTTCGATGCTTACTTTATCAATTCTTTGGGCCTTTACAGATCTGGAGCATGTGTACTGTGTGTTATGTAAATGGTAGCAGTTTTCCTATTCAGACTTGGTATATTTGAAACCAAAAATGTATGCCCCAGATATTAAACGGTCTTATTTTATTGTTCCTTCACTGCAGGCTTCTGAGAAAATGACAATAAAGTTGGTAGTTTGCGTGACTTGTTGGTTCTCACCCCGAATGAAGACACTGTATCAAATACTTCTGTTATGTCAAACAAACAAATGAAGTGAAACCAATGCCAAATTTACCAGAGAATATAGTAAATCTAATATTGTCGATGGTTCTGTTAAAGCAAATGCAAGAAGATGGGATCAAAGAACGATAAAGTTTGCCCTACATTTGTGGTTGAGAACGCCTCAAAGATACAAAGACATCTGTAAGAGTGGGTATCAAGCTCTTCCCCTCGCAGAGGCTTCTTGAATACTATAATGAAATCGTTGTGCAATAGTCTTGGTTTCACAACGAAATCTTCTGTTGGATGGCAGAGACTGCTTGCCAGAATGGGCTACCTTCATCTGGATATTCTGGTGGGATCATTTTTGACAAAATGGCAATACAGGAAGACCTACAGCTGGACAACAGAGGTGGCAGACCAAAATTTGTAGGCTCTGTTGAGGTCGGGGAGGAATGCACCAGTCTTGACATTGTTAAGTTTGGCAGAAAAAAGCTGCTATGTTCTGCAGTTTATTTTCTGAGTTTTAACGTTTCAAGTTTCCTTTCACCCACTTTCCCGACAAGGCAAGTGCAAGCCCATCAAATCTACAAGCTTTTCTGATAAGCAGTCAACCACCTGGCAAATCAAGGGTTTACCGTCGATTTCGTTCTTGTTGACGGAACACTTTCGAACCACTCTTCCTTAAGATGAATGTCAGTGGCAATCTGCTTGATACCGAAATGCATGCTGTAAAGCAAGTGTGCTCACCAAGGAAACTACCGTACAACAGAAACGGATTGAGCTGCGTGAAAGGACTGTTCTGTACAGCGATTTTAAAGATAACGACAGTTGATAAGAACATTGTATCAAAACATTTGTACCGTCTGACAAGTGCAGATCGACACATCCACTTTGACCCATAATCAAAATTCAAGTGTAAGTTTAAATATCAGTTCATTTTAAAAATTTGAATTTCAAGAGTAAATAATTTCAAGCTTACAAATAAGTTCATTTGGAAAATTTGAATTTCAAGAATAAATAATTTTAAGCTTACATATAGGTTCATTTGGAAAATTTGAATTTCAAGAATTAATATTTCCAACCAAGGACATTAGTTCATTTTAAAGAGAAAATAACAATAAATTTTGGCAAGTTTTCAGTAATTTTGCTGTATTTATGGACTCTTTTTTTACAATTGTATGTTTTATATATCCTGATTAGCTTTTACAATTGTATGTTTTATATATACGGATTTGTTTTTCTCTCTACAGCCAGCCTTCAGTATGGCTCAGCAATCATTCATTCAAAATGGCGAAATATAGGACTTTATTGTCCGATGCAAAAAGGATAAACAATGTTCTGTGAAAGGAGTTGGGGAACGCCTCCATCAAGAATTTCCTGCCATAAAAGAAGCTGGTCTGACTGATGCAAATTTATATGCCAGGTGCAAAATTTTGCATGACAAGATCACTAAGCTGAACAGTAACAGACAGCATGCAACAAAACAAGAATTTATGAAGGCTACATTTTCTGTGGAAACGTTAACAGCAAACCATGCACCCCTACCCACAGATGTGGCCACTACTGCCACTGAAAATCGAAGTTTGCAAAATACTTTTTGTAGACATGTATCAACTGAATAATACCTTATCTCGTTATGCATTAAAGTTATTTTCATCATCATTGGGCCTCATTGTTGTTTCTTTGTATAAATTTACTACAATATGTTTTTTGCAATGGGTCCACTGGGGTATAAGTAAAACATACATGAAAAAGCGATATAAAAATAGGAGCAGAAATATTGTATTACCAAAAATTAAAAATAGCGTCAATGACACTGTAGCTCCCATCCTGGACTATTTAGTGTTTGTTCTCTGGTCAGATATTTGAACATGTGTGAAAGGGATAAAGTGCATGAAGTGAAAATACTTATAATGTAATGTACTGGAGACAGTGAAATATGTTTAATGTATTTATTCAGAATATAAAATGGAAAAAATACAGAATTAGAAATATCGAATACTGTGATACAACCATTAACTCAACAAGTCATTGACAATGACATAGTCCCCACTTGTAATAGGAGTATTGGTCTTGATGGGGCAGGGAAATGTGGTCATTAAGAAGTATCACTGCAGTGTATATGTTGAGATCTATGGGCACATAGGTCTATGTCGTTGTTCCCAATTTGAAACACATGAGGCATGTCTAAGTTATGGTTCTAAATCAGGAAAAAAGATCAGACCTCTAGCAGTATTGGCCAGCCAAGAAATACATATGCACATAATAAATGAGGTACAAGATGTGACATCTTAAGGTCTAATATCCTATCAAAATTGGAGGGTATAGAACTTGTGGTTACTGAGATATGCATATATATGTATAATCAAGGTCAAAGGTCATCGAGGTCACATGACATTTTGAAAAAAAATTGTATTGCTAATTAATCCCTATATGCCAAAAATCA
Organism: Ptychodera flava; assembly: GCF_041260155.1. NCBI lineage: Eukaryota > Metazoa > Hemichordata > Enteropneusta > Ptychoderidae > Ptychodera > Ptychodera flava. The sequence continues at coordinate 42,991,291 of NC_091939.1, read as the reverse complement.
GACCTCTAGCTCTATTCGCTTGCCCAGAATTAGATGTGTGCATAATTAATGAGGTAAAGCGTGTGTTGTCATAAGGTCTCCCATCCTACTAAATATAAAGGCATAGCACTTGTGGTTACTATTATGACATAAATATATATTTTAGGTAAAAGGTCATGGAGGTCACATGACATTTGGTCGAAAAATTTCTCTCCTATAGTTATCCCTATATACCAAAAATACCGCAATTATACGGTGTCGCTCAAATTTGATCAGAATTGGTACATACCAAAGATCAACAATAAGTGTTATTTCTATCTGTTCAGTGCAGGAAAATTATACATTGATGTTATGACAATTTCTGCACAGTACAACCAGAAAAACAACAAGAAATATTTAAACCAGAAAATTAAGAATGACAAAAGTAAATAAGGTCTGAAACTTTAGGTACTGAAGGTCAACTTTAGCAACATGCATAGCAGAGAATCTTTCTACCATGGATGTACAAAAATAGACATCCATATGGTTTCAGCAGATTATTGTCACAGTTCATAAACAATGACAGGAAATGAACAATTTGCTGTTTCAGTTACTGCTACCACTCCCAAACATAATAGGTACCCTGCATACAAATAGGTTAAAGGTCAAAATCCTCTTATTCAGATGTGTGGGCTGATTCAGTTCACTGCCACCACTCCTGCACACTTGCAGTATTTCCCTTTTTCTTACCTCATTTGCACATTTTTTGACACTGATGTGTTCATTTGAACAAATTCACATCTCAACCCCTACATCTACCGGTACACCAAATACTGAGACGGTAGCTTTGGCGGTTAGGAGCCTTTGTGTGTGACGGACATACATCCGCACATACCCATAAATATACAGACATACAGACGCCACTCAGACTCATCATATAAGCTCTTTTGGTATTTATATATAAAACTAAATATGAGCTAAAAATCAGACATCCAGCTCTATTGGCTTGCTCAGAATTAGATATGTGCATAATTAATGAGGTACAGTATGTGGTGTCATAAGGTGTCCAATCATACCATACATGAAGGTGTAGCACTGTGGTTACTGAGTTATGGACAAATATGTATATTTGAGGTCAAAGGTCACCGAGGTCACGTGACATTTTGTTAAAAAAATTGTTTTGCTAAGTTATCCCTATATACCAAAAATCAGACCTCTAGCTCTATTGGCTCGCTCAAAATTAGATATGTGCATAATTAATGAGGTACAATATGTGGCGTCATAAGGTGTCCATCATACCATACATGAAGGGTGTAGCACTTGTGGTTACTGAGTTATGGACAAATATGTATATTTGAGGTCAAAGGTCACTGAGGTCACGTGACATTTTGTAAAAAAAATTGTATTGCTAAGTTATCCCTATATACCAAAAATCAGACCTCTAGCTCTATTGGCTCGCTCAAAATAAATATGTGCATAATTAATGAGGTACAATATGTGGCGTCATAAGGTGTCCCATCATACCATATGAAGGGTGGTAGCACTTGTGGTTACTGAGTTATGGACAAATATGTATATTTGACGTCAAAGGTCATCGAGGTCACATGACATTTTGTCAAAATATCCGAGATATCTGCGTGAACAGATGGACTCACGGATGGACGGACAGACGGACATGACCCAATCTATAAGCCCACTGGACTTCATCCATGGGACTAAAAATGGTGTCACTGCATCCTTTTTGCAATATAATACGATGAGAAACTAAATTTTTATTTTTCGTGGCCTTATAGACGGGAGTCTATGGAGATCTGCCTTATACATGGGAGTCTATGGACGTGTAAACTAAAAATATGCAAATTTCACCACAATTTGCCCAAATTTGGGAAAGGTCACTCCTATGCACTTCCATACCAAGTTTCAAATCAATCGGACTTGTGGTTTCAAAGAAGAAGATTTTTTGACCAAAATGGGAGAAAATTACAAAAAAAATTATGAAAAATAGCAAGTCAAAGATACTGACCCAAGATGTGCACAATCATTTCAGGTCAGCCAAAATACTTACATGCTAATTTTTCATGTAATCTGCTCAGTGGTTATTGAGTTTTTTTCAATTTTGACTGTTTTTACATTTTTTCACTTAATTTGCATGTTTTTGGCATAGTGGTGCGGCATGGCAAACCCATTGTGCATTTTGTGATAAAAGCACCAAACTTGGCTCAGATGTGTCTTAATATGTGCTGAACAAATTCAGATACCGAGCCACTGAAATCTACCAAAGCGTTGCCATGGCAACCATTTTCCAAAATGGCTACCAGACAGGTATTTCTCACCTTGTAAATGTCAACTACATAAGTCGTTGGGTAACTTTAGGTTGAATAATTTCAATAAGAAACTGTGAAAAAGTGTTATTTGAAAATTATTTTAAATTTTCTTCACCACCTGACTTGTTAAACGGGTAAATATGGGCAAAAAACACAATTCTTATGCATAAAATGCACGGTATTAGATCCTATAAAAGTATGACGCTATGTAAGCAGTCAAGATATGTTAGACTGTGGGCCAGAGGGTCTACTTGCACCCCCAGGATAACAAACCTATCGTTTTAGAAGCCTTGGGATCCCTAGAATACGAAATAGAATTTTGACAGAAAAAATATAGGGATGCAATAACTGTTATGGTCGACTTTTGAACGGTACCGCAAAATAACCATTTTGCTATCCATGTGCTTTTTTCTTGTAGTACATGTAAGTCATCTAAGTTTTTTTAACGTAATCTGACTTGTAGGATATCATTAGAATGGAAATTTATTCCTCTTTAAAATGACATATGTAATATGCAATATCTTTGATAGATTTTTTTATGAAATGGGACCAAAACTTACCCAATACCCCAAAAATCTGAAATTCTACCAATTTTTTACCTTGGCATAACACAAAAGGCAATGCTTTGTATGACATCTGTTTATTTGCTACAAGGACATGTCAAAATGTGAAATAGACTTTTGATAGGAAAAATATTGGGATGCTATAGGTCTACCGGTCATACTTTGAAGGGTACCGCAAAATTACAGTATTGCCAACTCGCATGCATTTTCGTTTAACCTGTCTTGTTGTAAGTCATCTGCTGAGCTAATTTTTTACATAACCTAGCTTGTGGGCTAACATTGGAAAGGGATTTTATTCTTCTTTTAGATAACATATTTTAATATGCAATATCTTCCATAGCTTTCATAAAATATGACCAAAACTTACCCTATACCCCAAACTTTATATTGCAAATTACTGTCACTGCCTATCTCAAATTCTACCAATTTTTACCTAAACATATTAAAAAGGGCAATTCTCTATATGCCATCTGTTTTATTTGCTACGGAGACATATCAAAATATGAAAGAGACTTTTAACAGAAAAAGCATTGGAAAAGGGAACTGTAAAGTCAAAGTATTGCGAATCGCATCTTTTTTGTTAAACGTCAAATTCTACCATTTTTTAACCTAGACATATAATAAAGGGTAATGCCTTGTATGAAATGTTTTATTTGCTATAAGAACCTGTCACAAATACGAAATAGACTTTTGGGCAATGCCTTGTGTAAAATCTGTTTTATTTGCTACGAGGCCATGTCACAAATATGAAATAGACTTTTAACTGAAAAAATATTGAGATGCAACAGCTGTCAAAGTCATATGTTGAAGGGTGCCGCAAAATCACGATTTTGAGACCCATGAACATTTTTGTTAAACCTGTCTTTGTTTAAGTCATATGCCGAGCCTAACTTATACATAACCTGGTTGTGGGTATCATTATTAAAGCGATTTATTTTTCTTTAAGTTGACCTTTTGTAACATACAAATATCCGTTACAGTTTTCATGAAATGGGACCAAAACTTACCGAATACCCCAAAAGATTACATTTCAAATTACGGTTTATCTTACGTTCTACCATTTGTTTTTGCTCCACACAATACAGAAGGCAATATCATGCTTATATGAAATCGGTTTTGTTTGTATCAGACGTATGTCAAAATATGAAGTGAACTTAATAAGATTTAGTCGCCACTGGGATCATATTTCAAGGGGTACACAAATACGGCAAATTTCCTAAAACATAAAATTTTTATCAAACACGTCTTTATGAAAGAAGTCAGCCAAAATCGTGGTCACGGGTGATCTCAAAATATTATCAGCATCGCATATTAAATTATTTTGTTTCAAGTTTGTTTTGTAAGATTTGACCTGAAAAGTTCTTATGTGGAACTCTAATTTAATTTGGCAGAACAAATTTTGAAAACTAATTATGGTATGTGTTCTACTCGCTGTAATGGAGATGAAAAAAGAAAGGCACTATACTGAATTATACAACCAACTGAATGACAAGCAAGGTGCGGAATTGAGCCTTTAAAGGTTTTGTTTTCTAAACTGTATCAATGAGCACAGCTAATTCAACACTTTAGCTGATCCAATAATCATTTCTTAACATTATACATTACATCAAAATTACCAGGGCATTCCTGAAGAAAAACTTGTATAGATATATCAGAAAGCTGGACTTTCTTCATTGACAAAATATTATGGAATAGATGTACCTGATATTTAGCTGCTCTAGTTATCGTTTCTAAACTTCATAAATTAGCATAAGTGTCTAAAGATATGTCATATAGCTTGGACTTTCTTCATTAACAAAAATAGGGATATGTCCAATATTTAGCTGCTCTAATGATAATTTCTTAACTTCATAAATAAGCAGAAATATAGCTAGCCATTCTTCAGTACTTTATGGCATTCACCAGTAAAATATTTTCAGGATATATCCGATATTGAACCGATCTAATTATCATTTCTAATCTTTACGAATTAAATCAAAGGATGTTCTATAGTTTAAAAGCATGTATCTGATACTTGATCGATCTAATTATTGCTTCTACACTCAGTATACTTTATAAAGTAGTTCAGATTTAGCTGGGCTGGCATGTTGAAAACGTTCAAAATTTGGTAATAGCTTTTCTGTAATTGTGTGTTACTGAATGTGCAAATGATTTATTGTGAATACTGAACTGAGTAAAATCTCTAAGGTTTATGTTTCAATTTTGACTGGAGTGTCACTGTTTGTATAGGAAGGTTCCCATTTGATCAGATAATTGGCCAGCCAACACTACCGTGCTTAGGTCTTGGGTGTATGTGTCAAGTGGATAACAAGAAAATGATTGGCAAATACCGGATTTTTCTGAGAGTACGCCCAGGGCCGTTAAACAGAAAATGGCTACATTGTCTGCTTCACACCTGTAGCTAAATAACGGCCCAGGGCCGTAATTCGGTAAAAATTTACCGCCAATTAACTAAAAAATACAGGATTTATTCTCTGGTCGTTCTACGTCACGACAACCCGCGTCTATGTCATCAATTTTGGTGCGTCGGACCTTTTTTTTTGTCGATCTTCGGTGTGCTCGTAAATATGTAAACAAACAACATGGCGGCCGATGTTTCTCCCACGATCAAAAGTCATGTAATGAAATCGATATTTTCACAGACTACGACATTACTCATCCGAACAATGTAAACACAAGAGTGTACCGCCTGTATATTCCAAAGGAATTACGTGAATAATTTGCGGAAACAACGAACTCGAAGCTGGTCGCGTATACCGTGGGTTCCGTACGCATTGCAAACAGGGTCAGGCGCGACGTTTACAGTGTTCGCGCCGTCGAGATTCAGTCGATATTTGTTCCCGAAAAATAGCGTATCTTCGTCTGTGATAAATTTCTAGGACTATACTACATTTGAAATAGAGTATAACTTTGCGGAAGGTAGCCTACGTGTAGACCGAGAGCTGTCATTTGCTCCACCATGGAGGTAGTACTACCTCCACCATGGAGGTAGTATACTCCATGGCTCCACACACGAACGAACGAGAGCGCTAACGCATACGAAGGACGACTGGAAATGATTGACAACTTGTGCACGGCGTACTGATATTTATTCCTAAAGTAGTTCAAAAGTTTTAAACGCGGAATCGTCATGGAAAACTTATTTTATTTTGCAAAAAATAACGAATTCTTGGCTTGTGCATGTGATAAGTATATTTTCCCTAATATCTTTCTTCGTTCAGCTCGGAAAATACTCGTGACGTAATGACCGTGTCACCACTCGTCTTCGACTCGTGGTGACACGGTCATTACGTCACTCGTATTTTCCTTCGCTGAACGAAGAAAAATATTAGGGAATAATATCTAATTATCACATGCCTCCATGGTTTGTCGAACGCATTCAAATACGGCTAGTTTTCAATCGGATTCGAACCCACAACATACGGCATCAGTCGCCTAGCTGAGAGGCCATAGACAGAACCGCTCGGCGAAAAAGCGAAGAAAATCATCGATCAGATTTTGACGTGTGCACGTGTTCTGAGGTTGACCTAGTTTGTAAGTGTGACAAGTTAATCAAAGTAGTCGAACGTGTGAAAATAGATACAGTGTTTCAAATTCGTTGCACGCAAAGAGGTCAATAATCGTAAACAATTGTGGATCATACCATTTCTACTAGGGATTACTACTACTGTTACGTTCGTGAATGCAACAAATTTACGCGAAGAAAATCATCAGATTTTGTATCAAAGCGAAAAAAACCTGAAAAGTAATGATGTACATTAAATAAAAAATAATGAAACAGAGTTATTTTTTATGATAGTCATTTTATTTATTTCATGATCCCCATCGTGCAGAATGGAAAATTCCTGGCTCCTGCTTCATCTGTCAATCATTGTCGGCATTGTGTGGCAAACTCTAACGTTGACTTTGTGTTCTTCTGGATCATTCCACCTGCATTTTAGTAGCATAAATAGGGGGATACGGACATATATCGCCGAAGTAATTATCTTAGAAGTGTAACTTATTTTATTTTGTACGCTATATAAAACTTTTTGACCTTTGCGTAGGTAATTTTTTTCAAGGGGAGTCAAGTTGAAATGCCGTAGACAAAGGTTGAGATGAAATTTAAAATTCTTAATAACGGCCCACCCCCCAAATAACCGCCCATGGGCGGTTTTTCGAGTGGGCGTACTCTCAGAAAAATCCGGTATTTAGGATTGTCGTTTAAACTTGTTGTCTAGGCTATGTAAACACCATGGAAAGGAATAAAATACTCGCCAGCTGAATAGCCATGTAAAAGCAAGCAGAGATCCGGGGAGTGCCAAGCACGGACATGATGGACAAAGTGCAGCATTGTGCTTTAGCTTTGCTTTCCCTACCTTTCATGTTTGTTAAAAAGAAAGTGGAGTAATACAATTTAATTTATGGTGCCACGTTTTTGCATTTCAACAACAAATTATGTACAACCGAGGAATTAGTACCAAAATATACCATGTTCAAAATATTATAGGCATGAATCCATATATATATTTATGCAAATAGACTATTGAAATAACTCTAAAACCAATATTTAAATTATGAAATAGATATCAAATTACACAAGATCAGTTTCATTTGAAATAAATAATGAAAAGTGATGTATAAATATGGTACATATAGCCAAAAAAATAATATAAAAATATGATCGTGTTCTCCACGTGGTCAAAATTTAAACGGCTGCACTTATGTACTAATTGTAGTTACATGATAAATCTCTAACATTGACAATTATGGGGATATATAAGAGATTTCCGCCCAAAATGTTATTGTTTTTAAAGTTAAAACTAGAAGGTTTGTTATACAGTAAATATCATTGTGCTTTTTGGTATGTAGGCCTACACGTGAATGTAGATGAACAAGAGTAAGAGATTGGGTTAAATTTCCCCACAATTTTCTATGTCAGGCCTTGTGATTTAACACCTGCAAAACTTGTCAATGGTGACTAATAAAAATTAGAAAAGAGATAATTAGTCAATGTCAAAATATTGCACATACTCAATATTTCTACTCAAGAACACTCCATCCATTGGAAGAACATGGAACACGCTGTTTTACACTCGGACGCATCATACTCTGCCCACCACAGCCATGGGCCGATCTAGGCCTATTTGCAAAACCTGGTGAGTGTCGCACGTACCAGCTACAAGTCTAAAAATGCTTAAAACTGGTGCATCAACGATTACAAATAAGAATAAATGAAAAAAACTCTGAATGGTACCTTCTGATACAGGTGCAGCCAACGGAGCTATTCATCGAAAAAACTATTCCAGGAGCAATTTTTGAGGGCAGGGGGGAATTTTAATTTTGCTAGGGCAGGGGACATGTTTTTAGGTGGCAGGGGAGCAAATTTTAGGGTTTTTTTGTAGGGCAGGGCGGATATCGGTTGATTGTCCTGGGGACAGGGTTTGGCGAAAAACTTTTTGAGGGGAATTGTTTCCAGAGCAGGAAAAATTGGCAGGGTTTTTTCGCCACAGGGCGGGGAGCTTCAAAAATTCACAGTGAGGAGGGGAAACAGGCAAAACTAAGTGGGGAGTGGGTAAAAACGAAGTTTGAGTGTGGGAGGGTAAGTCGAAAAATTTTCTGTGGGAGGGCAAATTACGAACAGCTAATTGATTACCCTCTTGACTTAAAATGAGTCAGGTCACATTTTGTCATGCACAATATATCTTATCATAGTAAGGACCTTTTTAAAAGTGCATTGTTCGTTGGCTGCACCTGCTGATAGTCTAACTAGACAGAACAGCTGACAGCTGATCATCGTATAAAACATTCAATTTGACAATTTTGAATCTTCCACTTTTGCCTTGTTGCGCAACCATATTGTCAATAATTTTATTAAGAGAACCCGTTTTTCTGGTAGAATGAAATTATAAAACAATAAAAAATGCAAATAGTAATCTAAATAGGCATTTATGATGGTAATACATCCACTATTCACTGCAGAATCATCCGTAAGAGTAGCAACTACGGGATTTTACAGTAATTGATGGTCGTCATATTTAAAAATGGCCGCCACACCAGAACGAGGCTCTACCTGTGAGGGATCTGTATCAAAATTGATTTTAAAACAAAAATATGCAAATGGTAATCTTAAAAGGCATTTATGATGGAAATACGTCCTTTATTCACCACAGAATCATCTGTAGAGCAGCAACTATGGGATTTTATAGTGACTGATGGTCGCCATATTTAAAAATGGCCGCCACACCAGAACGAGGCTTAACACGTGGTGGCTCAGTATCCAAATTGATTCATATCATGATAATCTACATTCGTACCAAATTTCATGCTTTTATCACAAAATGCACAATTGTTATGAAGATTTTGGTTATGCCGCACCACTAGCAATGAAAATTTCATTTGAACAAAATCTCATCTACAGCCCATCATCTATGTACACACCAAATATCAAGATGAAATGTGCAGCAGTTTTGGAGTTTTTGATGTTGACGGACAGACATACAGACATACAGACAGTTCCCTAGCCTATAAGAATAGCTTCCATTGCCATATATACATATGGCTATGGGAGCTAAAAAAGAACTAATCCACTGTGGCACATGACAAGTTGTGTGACATTATAACAGAGAATTGCATTTTAGGTCATATCAAGCACTATAACCCTAGGGTGTTGCTATCTGTAGTCTACCAATTACCGGCAAACAATCAGCATTGGAACACCATTCTTAAGGCAAGAATAAAAAATATTGCATGTTTACTGTAACTCTACCTACCCTAGAAAAACCCACCGACCCTAGACTTTTTTTGTATTTTCAAGAATTTTAAGCCAATCTCCTAATTTTTCTTAATTTTAGTGGTTTTTTAGGGTTAAAGTTGCAGCTATTGTTTTAACTTCAGGTGATGAAAACAAAAACAGAAAATAAAAAATACCGCCAATGGCACTTGGACATAATGACCGCCTAGTATTATCGGCATTTATCAACAACTCCACTCACTGTGAATTAGACAGACCACGAAGTCAATGAGCAACATATAGCTGAAAGACTATTTTTCACATTGCAATTTAAGCCCATTTTTATGAGAAAAGAGACATGTATATGTATATGGAGAAAAAAGCAGAAGACATATTTGTAACTGGTTTGTTGAGTAACAATCATGTATACATCTCTTGAAATTTTGTGGTTATAAGGTATAACAGTAGTGTAAGAATAATGAGGTTAAAATAAGTGTAGGAAAGATAAGTTGACAGTGATTAAGATTACAAAATTATACACAAAGCTACGGAAAGCTAAGAAAATCTGAATGAAATAAATGTTGAAAGTAGTAATTGCAGCTAAGATAGGAATGAATTGAGTTACTGCAAGGGGCCAAGATGATCTAGTAAGGCAGCAAAGTCATGGTCATCTTTTTGTCTAATACCTTGTGTAAGTTCATGAACTTTACATAAATCTTGCTATAGATTTTTTGCTAATGGGCAATAACTGTGTTTCAGATCATTTGAGAGCAATCCATCCATGACAGATTTAAATTGTAATATACTTCTATTTAAAGGAGAGAAACTTCTCAAATAATTTTTTCCCTGTAATTTCCTGTGAGAACACACGGACAGATGCTCAGGACTCTATGCTGGTGCTAGCTTGATAACTAACCTAAAACTTGTAACATCATTGTCTAACCTGTTCACCCCCATTTCCCTGTAGACAGGTCCACACTCACCATTGATAACAATGCGTTTGGGCCATACCATGGTGGTGAAAGGGTTACATAAGAGTAAAGACTGTAACATGTGAGGTGTGGATACTTAATCTCTGGAATGTCAAAGTCTGTCTCAAGGATGTTTACAAATGTGAGAATCTAAAGTATGAAACATGTTTTTTTTATCGCTTTTGATGCCCAAAAGAGCATGGAAATCTCTGATACTTCCATTCAGTGCATCCTCCATGTTTCTAGCATTCATCTAACGCACATTTCTGTTCCATAACTCATAAAACAGTCCAAAATGCAGGATTGGTGTACCTTCCAAAAATACACATATGGAAGGCCCCTAAAATCAATTAGTTGAAAAAGGGGGTCAACAATTTCCCATATCTATCTAACCGCTGATCCGTTTGGCACCATTTTTCGGAATCAGAACCTTGACATTAGTCTAAACATCTGTACCAAATATCAACACAGTCTGTTCAGCAGTTTTTGACTTTTTGTCGTTTACGGAAAATGTTCACTGTCCGACATCCCACTCAACCCCATCTTAATAACATAATGACCTACGGTCATTATGTTAAAAACAGAGGCAGACCTTCAGGTGTTGATGATGCAAAACAAATAAAATCTGATGCTGCAGAAATCAGTGTACCACCGGTTTCAGAGAAATTTCAGCAAACCATCAAGCAGAGAGCTACACGAAAATAATAAGCAACCTTAAATTTTAGCAAAGACCGTTCTTCTCCGATGGATGCTGAACTGGACAGACAGTGTCTAGTTTGTAAAGATGTTTTGGATGGCTGTGTGCAACTGGATTGCAAGGGTCCCCATACATTCTGTGCAGAATGCTTAGCACAATGCTTAGCACACATCTACCTGCCCTGTCTGCTGTGTGAACATTACTTCTGAAAGGATACAGGCTGTTCCACTTGCATTTGTGAATATATTGTCCAATCAATATATAAGATGTGATTATGCACTGAGTGGGTGTCAGGCATCAGTGAAATTTGGAGATTTAAGACAACACTGTGAAACGTGTCCATTTAACAAGGTTTACCATGACCACGACTACTGCAAAATGGGTGACAAACCGCAAACGAAGGACAAGACGGGAGAAGAAAATACTATATTAGAACTGATAAAGCACATAAGACCCAATATCAGTGAAATCAGCAAATATCACAGATTTGAAGAGCTGCCACAGACATCGTCAAACATAAGATAGACAGCAGCAGTACCAGTGGTGTCTTAAATTAAAAAACTAGAGGGCAAGTAAGATCATATCCTTTATTTCATTATTCTTATATTTAGATAGATAGATAGATAGATAGATAGATAGATAGATAGATAGATAGATAGATAGATAGATAGATAGATAGATAGATAGATTGATAGTAGGTAGGTAGGTAGGTAGGTAGGTAGATAGGTAGGTAGATAGGTAAGTAGATAGGTAGATAGATAGATATAGATAGATAGATAGATAGATAGGTTGGTAGATAGGTAGGTAGGTAGATAGATAGGTATGTAGGTAGATAGATAGATAGAAAGATAGATGGTAGGTAGATAGATAGATAGATAGAATGATAGATGGTAGGTAGATAGATGGGTAGGTAGGTAGGTAGGTAGATAGATAGATAGATATTAGATAGATAGATAGAGAGATACACCATACTCCATGTGAGTGTAAATTTGTGTTACAGTAAAGTTACATATGTAAGTGTTCTTGTACTGCACCTGTCGTTAAGTATAGAAGAGAACTGTTGTGCAAAGAAATATGGTTTGAATTTTCCCTAAGAGTTTGTGGATTATGTCAGTTCTATTTTAACAGACACATTCAAAATAAACTGATCACACTTAACATTGGAATTTGCATGATTCAGAATTAAAAAGCTAAAATAGCCAGTAAAAGTTTCAGCACTGTCCATGTTGTGAGAATGTATTACATACAATAATATAAAATTATTATCCTTTTCAACATATCTCCTCAATTATATTGTCTCTTTTATTTCAAGCCACTGGTATTGACTAGGACAACACAACCTCGAAAGGCCAGTGATGAATGCTCAAAGCAAACTATGGTAAACCGGTCGAAACTGTTGAGCAACGTCAGCATGGAAGTCAGTGGTGGGATGTATGGGTCTACTTGTCAGGCTGCAGTTAATATCCAACGGATGGAACAGACCGACCGAAATCAGCTGTTGGCATCAATGGGCCTTCTACCAAATATTCAATCCGGAGCAGGTTTGCTTCTCAAAGCTGACCTTGGCATAACTTGGTCAAAGCTACGCAAACTGAGAAGGTAGAATGACAACCTGTCAGGTGAACTCTTTCTCGTTTGCCAGAAAATGTTACATATGCTGTATGCTATCTGTAATAATTTTGAAAGTACCCAATATTTAGGCTGCACAGGGGAAGACAATGACAATATTATTTTTTACCCCTTTCATTCCCAGTTCCTGTGTACAGGTCAAACTTTACCATAAAAAAAACAATGGATTTGAGACAAACCATGGTGGTGAAGGGGTTTAATTCATTCAGGCTTTCAAATCATTGTGTTCTGTTCAAACATATCATCGAAATATTTATTATTCTAACATAATGTTGTTATACTTTTCTTTTTCATGTGCAATGTACAAATGCACTCAAGTTTCTTTAAACAAAGGTTAAATGCATTTATTGCTGGTATACTGATTGATGACAAACCATGCTTATATTTCACAGCTTTCAATCAAACTTCTTTCAACAGGTGATTCAGGCAACGGAATATCAAAATTATAGTGAAGGGAGAAATAGAGAAAAGCCAAGTAACTACAGTTTCTCCTTAAAGCTGAAAGGGGTTGATGGAAATATTTTACAGGAAATAAGGATGGCACCTTGTGTAGCAGTGTCAAGTCTTCTTGACACTGTGATTTCAAGACTTGAAGATCTGCGGAGGTATTATGATGTATACATGTACATATATGTTCTTTCTGTCAAAATTCATGTAATTTTGAAGACTTAAAGGAACATAATGACAGTAGCACTATTGTTGTGTCAACAAATAACACTCTCCTTACAGGTGAAAGTCTAAATGTGGCCATCTTTGTATGCTTTAAATTTTGTTAATTATCTTCTCACATTCTTCACAGTACAGGTAAACTAGTCTCCAATGAAGTTATTCCATCATCACAGATCTGGATCGAGATCGGTGGAGATCATGGCGGAGGCTCCATGAAATCCATCTTCCAAATAATATATGCCACAGAGCCCAACTGTTGTAACAACACAGTTGTATGGAATCATTTGATGGCTAAAGATTCTGTCAGAAATTTGAGAACAGCCACGGATCTGAAAAAGGGGGAAGTCTATGCTCTGGACCAATACATATGGAAGTATGTTTGCTTGGCATAATACTGTGTCGTTAGCTTTCAGATTTAATTTCAATGGCAACATTGTTATTATTACATGTCACATTATGTGTGCTCTTTTTTATGTAGAGACAGGACACTGGTGGTCTGGATCTCTGGTGACTATAAGTATTTGTTGAATATCTATGGTTTATCAGGTGCAAGTGGTGTGTTCAGTAATATCCATGCTGTTTCAATGTATCAATTTCCGTTATAAGTACTTTGTGTGAAGTTACTTATACAACGTACTTTTTTGTTTTCTACCTTTCAGATCACACTTTCTTCTTGGCAGTACCTTCATCTATGTTACCTTACAAAGTGTATGCATGATTTTTTTTTTAATTTCATAATAACAGATGCAGAGGTTAGAGCTGTTGCAGATTATTTTACACTGACTTACGTGGATTAATTTTCATATCTGTAGGGAAATATTTCTGTCTCTGGTGCCTTGCAACTAAAAAATAACCAGTACAGCTCTATCAAAACGGTTGCCAGTACCAATCCGAACCCTTGAACAGATCACGAAAGACGTTGCAGACTTCACCAAGTGCCGTGCTATCTTTAAGAATGCCAAACAGTTCCATAATTGCATCAGACAGCCATTGTTTGACATTCCTCTGTCCAGGTAAGTAAATTGCGTATTTGTTTAGAATAAGGATATCTCCTTCTTGACACATGTTGATGAAGAAGGTGGAAATCTTTGATAGCTCATTTCAGTGGCCAGAAAAAAGTGGCTAAAATAGCTGCAAAAATACACAATTGAAGATTTCATCATAATATGAATATATACATCGGATCATCCATAAGAACATGTCAACCACAGCTATCTGACAAGTAGTTTTTTGAGAGTAAAATTTTCTGACCAAATATGGCAAAAATTGCCCACAAATAAAAATTGCAGATTTCACCATAATTTTAATATATCATATATTGCAATAATCCCTTGGAAACTGTATACCAAATATCAAAGCTATCGACTTGCATTTTTGAGAAACACATTTTTTGACCAAATATGGAAAAAATTGCCCCAAAAATACCAAATTGCAGATTTCATCATAATTTCAAAATATCACATTAAGTTCATCTGTAGGAACTTGCATGTGGCATTTCAAAGCTGTCAGACAAGTACTTTTTACAGATAAACTTTTTACAGTTTATCTGTAGAAACCTGTATACCAAATTTCAAAGCTAGTAGACCAGTACTTTTTGAGGAACACATTTTTGACCAAAAATGGAAAAAATTGCCCGAAAAATACTATCTTACAGATTTCATCATAATTTCAATAGAGATCATTTAGGTTATCTATAGAAACCTGTATACTAAATTTAAAAGCTATCAGACCAGTACTTTTTGAGAAATACATTTTTTGACCAAAAACGGCAAAACTTGCCTTAAAAATGCAAATTTGCATATTTCTGCACAATTTGAACAAATCTGAAATAGATCATCCCTAGGGACGGACCTATGTACCAAATATCAACACGGCCAAATTTGATTGCATTGTGAAACAAATCGAGGTGCATTTATATGAGGTAGGGTACTATCCTTGTGCAAAGTTTGAAAGAAATTGACCAGGGCATGTCTGAGATATCTGCGTGAACGGACGGACACACGCACGCACACACGGACATGACCAAACCTATAAGTCCCCCCGGACGGTGTCCGTGGGGACTAAAAAGCAATTATACGGTGTCACTCAAATTTGATCAGAATTGGTACATACCAAAGATCAACAATAAGTGTTGTTTCTATCTGTTCAGTGCAGGAAAATTCTACGTTGATGTTATGACAATGATTTCTGCACAGTACCACCAGAAAAACAACAAGAAATATTTAAACCAGAAAAACAAGAATGACAAAAGTAAATAAGGTCTGAAACTTTAGGTACTGAAGGTCAACTTAAGCAACATGCATAGCAGAGAATGTTTCAACCATGGATGTACAAAAATAGACATCCATGGTTTGAGCAGGTCTGTTGAGCAGGTCTGTTAATATGTCACAGTTCATAAACAATGACAAGAATGACTAATAAGCGTTTCAGTTACAGCCACCACTCTCACACATAATAGGTACCCTGCATACAAGGTTAAAGGTCAAAAACCTTTAACTCAGATGTGTGGGCTGTTTCAGTTACTGCCACCACTCCTGCACATTTCAGGATTTCCCCTTTGCATATTTTTGACACTGACATGTTCATTTGAACAGCGTCACATCTCAACCCCTGCATCTACCTGTACACCAAATAATGAGATGGTAGCTTTGGCGGTACGGGAGCCTTTGCGTGTGACGGACATACATCCGCACATACAGACATACAGATGCCATCGACTCACCATATTAGCTCTTTTTGGTATTTATATATAATACCAAATATGAGCTAAAAAGGGTCATCCTAAGAGGTCTATCTAATATGCCATTCACATTGCTAAAAAATACTAGGCCCTTGTCCTAGCCTGGTACGTGGCCGACCTAAAAGACAGGTGTGATAAAATAAAACAATTCAACTCAAGTGATAGACATGAAAGTCAACTCAGTACATGAACTGTTAAAACAAAATATTGCAAGAACATGCAAGAAAACAACAAACTGACCTTTACAACCACAAACAACTAGCATACCAAAAATTCAAACTATGCTATACACAAACAATTATCTCAATATGTGATCAACAAGCGACCTAGCGGCCGATATAGCTGCGGTGTGTTTATGTAGATAATAACTATTTTGGACACATGTTGATGAAGGAGGTGGAAATCTTTAATAGCTCAATGCAGTGGCCAAAAAAGTGGCTAAAATAGCTTAAAAAATACACAATTGGAGATTTCATCATACTTTGAATATATTATATAGGATCCATCTCTAAGAACATGTCAACCAAAGCTATCTCATGAGTTAGTTTTTTGAGAATAAGATTTTCTTACCAAAAATGGCAACAATTGCCCTCAAAAATAAAAATTGCAGACTTCATCGTAATTTCAAAATATCGAATTTAGTTCATCTATAGAAAACTGTATACCAAATTTAAAAGCTTATTAGACCAGTTCTTTTTGAGAAACATATTTTTGACCAAAAATGGAAAAAATTGCCCCAAAAATTCAAAATTGCAGATTTCATCATAATTTCAATAAATATCATTAAGTTTATCTATAGAAACCTGTATACCAAATTTCAAAGCTATCAGATGAGTAATTTTGGAAATACACATTTCTTGACCAAAAATGGCAAAAATTGCCCCAAAAATACAAAATTACAGATTTCATCAGAAATTCAATACATATTACTTAGCTCATCTGTAGAAACCTGTATACCAAATTTCAAAACTATCAGACCAGTACTTTTTGAGAAACACATTTTTTGACCAAAAATGGAAAAAATTGCCCCAAAATTACAAAATTGCAGATTTCATCATAATTTCAATAAATATCATTGAGGTGATCTGTAGAAACCTGTATACCAAAATTCAAAGCTATCAGATGAGTAGTTTTGGAAATACACATTATTTGACCAAAAATGGCAAAAATTGCCCCCAAAATACAAAATTGCAAAAAATTCAATATATATTACTCAGTTAATCTATAGAAACCTGTATACCAAATTTCAAAAAATTTCAAACCAGTACTTTTTGAGAAATACATTTTTTGACCAAAAATGGCAAAAATTTCCTTAAAAATGCAAATTTGCATATTTCTGCACAATTGGAACGAATCTGAAATAGATCATGCCTAGAGACATATGTACCAAATATCAAAGCTATCAGATGAGTAGTTTTGAAGAAGATTTTTTAAAGATTTTTTAATCAAAAATGACAAAAATTGCCTTAAAAATACAAATATGCAAATTTCACCAAGATTTGAACAAATCTGACTGAAGTCACCCTAAGTAAACTGCATATCAAATTTCAAAGCAATCGGACAAGCGGTTTCAGAGAAGATTTTTACCAAAAACACCAAAAAAATGCCCAAAAATACAAATATGCAAATTTCACCACGATTGAACAAAGTTAAGTGAGGTCACACCAAGTGAACTGCATATAAAATTTCAAAGCAATTGGACTTGTGGTTTCAGAGGAGAAGGCAATTGTTGACGGACGACGACAACGGAAAATCAACCTATTTGATAAGCTCCCCGTCGCTGACAGCAGAGCTAAAAACAGGTATACCTGCTTCAGTGTTCTCCCCAGGATTTTCTGGTAGAGTGGCAGCCAATTTGCATAACAACAAATATAATTTTTATTGTATGAATTCTTTTGTTTACCAAAAATTAAAGTGACTTTGTATTTTGAAAAAAAATTTTGCTTTGACTCAACTAGTCAAAAAAATTTTGCTATGAAGCAACCTCTGGAATAAAATTCTACCATGGTGGGTACAAAAAAATACCGCAATTATACTGTGTCGCTCAAATTTGATCAGAATTGGTATATACCAGTATTGGTAACCAATCATCAACAATAAATGTTGTTTCTATCTGTTCAGTGGAGTAAAATTCTACGTTGATGTTATGACAATGATTTCAGCACAGTACAAGCAGAAAAACAACAAGAAATATTTAAACCAGAAAAAAAATGACTAAAGTAATTAAGGTCTGAAACTTTAGGTACTGGAGGTCAACTTTAGCAACATGCATTGCAGAAACAAGCCCCTCTTAGTTTGAGTATAGACGGTTTCCCCCCCCCTCCCCCCCCCCCCCCCCCCCCCCCCCCCCCCCCCCCCCCCCCCCCCCCCCCCCGTACTGTCAATGGTTTCAGCAGGTCTGTTAATATGTAACAGTTCATAAAAGTCAGTGTGGAAAGATTTACAGATTATTTTGCAAAACCTGTCAGTGAATTTGAGTCAATCATATGAAAGCATGTAAACACATTCTTGTTAGTAAAACTGCCAGCATCCATGCTTGTCTTGGTGAACTTGGGCGTTACCCGTTACTGATATCAGTTATTTTGAATGTTATTAAATTTTGGGTTCGCCTTAAGAATTTGTCCAAGGGCAGTTTGCTGTATACTGCATTTGAACTCGAAAAAAGCTTACACAAGAAAGGTTTCTCGTGTTTCTTACATTTTGTTGAGTCTGTTCTTCTACTGTGCAATTCTAGCATTTTGAATTGTGAGAAATGTAAACCTTCAACAGTTATCGAACTTGTGAAAAAGTCTTTAAAGTCTAAATTTAAGGAAGCCTGGAAAAATGCCTTGTCAAAAAATAACAAATTAAATGTATACTGTAGTATTAAAAACATGTTTAAATGTGAAATTATCTATCACTTGTTAAGTCTCCATTTCACAGAATTGCTTTGACAAAGGCAAGAATTTCTGATCATACTTTTGCAATAGAAATTGGTCGTTTTAAAAACATTCCAAGACATCTTAGACTTTGTACCCTTTGTCATTCTGGTGTTGGTGATGAAATCCATTGTATTTTATTATGTCCAAGTAAACCAGCACACACTGTACGAACAATTTACTTAGAAATGATTTTTAACATTCAGAACCAGCTAAAATGCTTTGACAATGATTCTCTTTTTAAGTACTTTTTGTCATGTACTGACAGTTGCATTGTTCATGTTGTTGCAAAATACATGAATGAATTGTTACAGATTTTCAGTCAGAAAGTTTAATTACTTTTGAGCTAATGTGAATGAAGTGAATCTGAAAACTTTTCAGTGTTATACATTTTCTTCCCCTTCTCTTTCTTTCTGAGCCAATGTCATTATTGTGAACACGGCTAATAAATAAATAAATAAATATAAACAATGACAGGAAATGACTCAAGATCAGTGGAGATGGCCTGTTTCTTTATACTGGCATGCCATCACTCCTGCACATTTGCAGGATTTCACTTTTTCTTACCTCATTTGCACATTTTTGACACTGATGTGTTCATTTGAACAATTTCACATCTCAACCCCTGCACCTACCTGTACACCAAATATTAAGATGGTAGCTCTGGCGGTATGGGAGCCTTTGTGTGACAGACATACATCCGCACATACATACCCACATATATACAGACATACAGATGCCACCGACTCATCATATAAGCTTTTTTTGGTATTTATATACAAAACCAAATATGAGCTAAAAATTGTCGCCATACCCATTTCCTCCCCCCCCCCCCGAAATTAAATGGGCCACCCCCAATCGCAAAATAAACGTCCAAAGTGAAGTTCACTACTTGAATGGAGGTCAAACCCGTAAACAAATTCGAATGAATTTCGCTTTTTGAACTTAAGCGACAATCTGAGACGATCTCTTACAATGACCCCGGGCCGGGTATCGGTATCAAGTCAAGTGTGAATGGTTTTGTTTGCAGTTCACGCGGACACGGACAAAAGAACTCAGCTGCGCCGTCGCCAGACTGGTGATAGAGACGCCGTGTCATTACCAAATAACTGTTTGCGCTAAAAAATTTCATCGATTATTGAATGCAAAGAAGGAATTGAAATACTGCATCATTAGCATCCCTTAAAAGCAAGACCAACGGATAACGTACTGATCCGACTGAGTCGGAACCCGTGAGGAGTACGGTGCCCAGAGTACAGCGATCCGAGGTCATCGACATGGGAGAAAATTTAAAAATTGAGCTGCAGCTGTCGACGAGAACAGTTAAAGACGAACACTCGGTTGTTTTGTGAAGCTCTGGGTATGACTTTAGTAAGGTATACACCAACATGAATGGGAGTTTCACACAGTGTCACTCGAGTCTTCTTCTGGCACACGATATAAAATGGCACATCGCTAAGTCACAGGAACTTCAGCATGTCTACGTAGACTGGACACACGTACGTCAAGGCAGTCCGGGTCGGACAACGAGAGTTTCACTTCGGACTACAGTCGCCCCGGGACAGTCGCTCCTTCATCAAGCAAGTTTTCTTCAAATTTTAAGGGCGGTGTCACAGGAATGGTCTTTGGGTCATCCTAGCCTGCAAGCCTGCCAAGGGCAGAATGATTGTTCAGCAGCAACAAGCTGTCAGCCCGAAATTGCGCGCTTCCACGGTCCCGCAACAAAATCATCTAATGATTCAACGCTATTGTTATCGTCTGATGAACTTTAGAGCGGTTATTTTTAGCTGTCAGGAGTCACTTCAACTTGAGCCTAAATCAATCCGCCTAAGTTGGAACTATATAATGATTTCCTTTGTAAACCTGAGTTGCTTGGCGACTGTAGAAGTATAAATAGGGCCGTTCACAGTTTACGTCACTGTTCTCTCATTAATATGCAAAAATAAATATTTGTCCGCATTTTTAGATTACGCTTTTGAAAATTACGCATGCAAGAACGACGAAAATACATCTCAGTGGGCGACTGCTAGTGTAACAGTGAATACTAAAAAACATATTCACGACTCAGAGTACAAGCTGCAAAAACAGCCACGCATGCAACATTGATAAAATTTGTCCGCATTTAAAGCTGCGTGTCCGATGTCGCGCGCGTACAGCTATATTTAGTAACAAACCTGTAACCGTGAACAAGGCTATACAAAAACTAAATCCATTCTTGATTATCAGCCGAAGCTGCGTACGATTTGTTCCATTTTAATTGGCAAAATCAGGATTTTCATTTTACCTATATGGGCGGAAGTATTATAATGTGGAAGACGTAGTGTAGCCAGCGGTTCTCATGATTCTGTGTCATTATACAAGTTCCAGGCACTGCCTTCCCTGGGGAGTGAGAAGGGTCCGCTGACCTCCCTCCGAGCTCAGACATTATCTCCGTCCTGTGGCGGAGCAGGTCAAAAATTTGCATAGTTCATTGCGCATGAGGTAGACATTAGCAATATGACGATCTATGTAAGACGCAGTCTTGGCAATATGACAAGCCAATTAAAACTGTGTGGGGACTCTTGTACTAACACAAATAAATGTTATTCACTGTCCAATCTGCCCGGCCTACGATTTCCGGCCAACAGGCTACAAAAAGTCAGAAGCCATCTCGTCGCCAGTCATTGGCAACACCCGATAGAGGACGCAACGGACTGAGATAGATTGAAATTTCGTGGACATAGTTTTAACGATACACTGTAGTGCTGTTTGCTTCGAGCTGGGACATTTTAAAAGTTTCGTCATATGCACAGCGTGTTGGATATTGCATTTTGTTGGAAACTCAGCGGTTTTTTTCTTAAATGTTGACTATAGATGGAGACTCGAGCATATTGGACGATACTACGGACTAAGCTAAGACGTGGACGGAATTTTAATCTTACTGCAGTTTGCTCCGAGCTGATACATTTTGATAATTAAGACACATAGCGTGTCGGATATTCCGGCAAAGTAATGACATTCCGGCAAAGTAATGACATTTTTCGTAAGCATGGACTTAAGATATTATTAATATTATTAATCTTTATTTAAACTCGATAACTCCATAGATGAAACACCTCTTTTCATGGAGGTCGAATAGACAAAAGAAAATCATATTACAGCACCAACTTGAAAACACGAAAAACACAGAAGTACAAATATCAAAAAAAACTACGAAGAAGCATCAGACAAGTAAATAGAATACAGAAAGTTGTTACAAGATTTCTTAAAGCTATGATTGATTTGGGGAGATTGTTATATTCATCCACACCCGCAACAGACAAAGTGTTTTGATAAAGAAGTGTACGTGCTTTGGGAACTTTAGGGAGCCTTCAGTAATTACAAGGGGAGGGGGTGGGCCGGGGGAATTGGGGGGAGGGTCACTTTTTAGAAAACAGTTCAAGGGGGAGGGTCACTTTTTATAAACCTAGCTTTGGGGGGAGGTCACTTTTGACAGAAGCTGATATTATGGCCAAAACTTTGATTGTCGGTGTGATATTTCCTGAATAGGAAATCACCAACAAAATACGCACACACTTATAGACCGCCATGCATAGTGAATTGACATTTTGGTGAGATTCCAAAATCATATTTCTTGCACAAGCATAGACTTGTAACCACTGTAGTCTAATCAAGAACAATAATCTAAATAATCAAGCATGCATAAATGCACAGATTTATCTAATTTTGTACTGAAAAAAAATTATTCATAGTTTCATCGTAGACCCCAATGCATAGTGTATTGAATGACATTTTGGTGAAATTCCAAAATCAAATTTCTTACACAACCATAGACTTGTAACCACTCTAGTCTAATCAAGAAAATTATATCAATAATCAAGAGTACACAAATGCAAAGATTTACCTATTTTTGTATTGGAAAAAACTATTCATAATTTCATCATAAACACCATGGATAGTGAACCAACTTTTTAGATGAAATTCAGAAATCAATTTGTTGTACACAAATGTTCATTTTACTTCCCTATTCAAGCAAAGTACATTTAAATACATTATCAAACATATATAAAGTACAGATATAGCATGTTTTGTGGGGGTAAATTGTCAATAATTTGCCTGATAGACTCCATGTATTATGATTTTCATATTTTTGGATGAAGCACTAAATCAGCTACATCTTGCCTTCTTATAGTTGCACACAATATGGTGACCCTCCCTAAACTGTATGAAATACCATATCTCTTCAACAATTCTTGCGTGATAAATTGCGACTGTCCCTCCAAAAACTACAGCCCTCCCCTCTGTAATTTGTCCCTAACATAACCATTGAACCAATTGTTATGTAAATTAGCAGATACTGTTTTAGTTATTCCCGGGGAGAATACCGCAGTGGTTGGGGGGGGGGGAGGGTCAAGTTTTAGAATGTCGGATAAGGGGGAGGGTCACATTTTAGACAGGAGGATGGGGGGGAGGGTCACAATTTACGGTACAGGTGTTCTCGAAATTCCCCCGCCCCACCCCCCTGTAATTACTGAAGGCTCCCTTAAGGAGGTTCTGATTGGAAGAACGAAGTGATCTGGAAGGGATATAATTATTGAACATACTGGCTACACAATTAGGGGTTAGATTGTGAGTTGCTCTGTAAATTTGGGCCAAGATATAGTCCTGAGATTATTGTGGATGCAACCAAACGTGAGTGATTGGTCATTTTTTGGCGTGGACGGAGTTTTAACGTTAGTGCAGTATGCTCTGAGCTGAGACATTATAACCGTTTCGTCATATACACAGCGTATAGGATCATGCACATTGCTGCCAATGATTGACTTTTCGTACCCATGGCCTTAAGATAGAGTTATGAGCTTATAGGAGGATACAACGAACTGAGATAGATTTTAAATTTCGAAGCCTGGATGTAGTTTTCATTTGCATTTTGCTCCGAGTTGAGACATTTTAAAAGTCTCGTCATATAGGCCTACACAGCGTATTGGATATTGCAATTTGTTAGAAACTTAGCATTTTTTCTTTAAAATATTGACTATAGATAGAGTGTCGAGCAAAATGGAGGATGCTACGAATTGAGATAGATTTGAATTTTCTTGTCATGGAAATATTTTTAACGTTAGTGCAGTTTGCTCCGAGCTGAGACATTTTAAAAGTTTCGTCATATTCACAGCGTATTGGATATTTGGGTGGGAACTCGGCGTGTTTTCGTAAATGTTGATTATAGACGGCCACTAGAGCATATTGGAGGATGAGACGGACTGAGATTGATTGGTAATTTCTTGACATGGACGGAGTTTTACATTAGTGCAGTTTGCTCCGAGCTGAGACATTTTGATAATTTATGTATTACACATAGCATGTCGGATATTGTGGCAAAGTGATTAAATTTTTCGTAAGCATGGACTTTAGATATAGTCCTGAGATTATTGTGGATGCAACCGAACGTGCATTGAGTGATTTGTCAATATTTTGGCCTGGACGGAGTTTTAACAGTTTTATCGTTACTGCAATATGCTCCGAGCTGAGACATTATAACCGTTTCGTCATATATACAGCGTATTGGATCTTGCACATTACTGCAATAATGGTTGACTTTTCGTATCAATGGCCTTTAGAGAGAGTTGTGAGCTTATTGGAGGATATAACAGACTGAGATAGATTTTAAATTTCGAAGCCTGGACGTAGTTTTATCTGCAGTTTGCTCCGACTCGGAGCTGAGACATTTTAACTCGTCCTAGGCCTATACAGTGTATGGATTTTGCAGTTTGTTGGAAACTTAGCATTTTTCTTAAATGTTGACTATAGATAGGGTGCCGAGCATATTGGATGGTGCTACTTACTGACTCGGAGATAGATTAGTAATTTCTTAACATGGATCGAGTTTTAACGTTAGTGCAGTTTGTTCCGAGATGAGACATTTTGACCGTTTTCGTATATGCATAATATGCGTATTGCATGTTGCAGATTACTGCAAATAATTGACTTTTCGTATCCGTGGACTTTAGATAGTCCTGAATTTATTGTTTTTGTACTATTCATAGCGTGTCGGATATTGCAGATTGCTGCAAAGTGAATGACTTTTCGTATCCGTTGAATTTCATAGAGTCCGGAGTTTATCAAATGATGCTGCAGACCGAGATAGAATGGTAATTTCGTAGCCTGTACGGAGTTTTAACGTTACTGCAATTTTGCTCCGAGCTGAGACATTTTGACCGTTCCTCATACACACTGCGTATTGCATGTTGCAGATTGCTGCAAACAATTGACTTTCGTATCTGTGGACTTTGATAGAGTCCTGAGTTTATTGTAGATGCAACGGACTGAGATAGACTGGTCATTTCTTAGCCTGGACAGAGTTTTAACGTCAGTGCATTTTGCTCCGAGCTGAGACTTTAATAATTTTGTACCTATACATAGTGTGTCGGATATTGTAGATTGCTGCAAAGTGAAAGATTTTTCGTATATCGGTGGACATATAATAGAGTCCTGAGTTTATTAGAGAATGCTACGGACTGGGATAGATTAGTAATTTCCTAACCCGGACAGAGTTTTAATGTTAGCGCAGTTTGCTCCGAGCTGAGACTTTGATAATTTTGTACCTACACATAATGTGTCGGATATTGCAGATGGCTGCAAAGTGAATGACTTTTCGTATCTGTGGATTTTGATAGAGTCCTGAGTGTATTGGAGGATGCTGCAGACTGAGATAGAATGGTAATTTCGTAGTCTGCAATTTGCTCCGTGCTGAGACATTCTGACCGTTTCCTCGTACACATTGCGTATTGCATATTACAGATTGCTGCAAACTATTGACTTTACGTATCCATGGACTGTAGATAGAGTTTTGAGTTGATTGTGTATGCAAAGGACTGAATAGATTTGAAATTTGTTAACATTGTCAGAGTTTTTACCTTAGTGCAGTTTGCTCCTAGCTGAGACAATTGATAATTTTGTACTATACATAGTGTGTCGGATATTACAGGTGCTGCAAAGTGATTGACTTTTCATATCTGTGGACTTTGATAGAGTCTTGAGTTTATTGGAGAATGCTACGAAATGAGATAGATTAGTCATGTCCTTGCCCGAACGGAGTTTTAACGTCAGTGCAGTTTGCTCCGAGCTGAGACTTTCGTACCTATACACTTTGCGTGTTCGGGTATTGCAGTTGGCTGCAAAGTGAATGACTTTTCGTATCCGTGGACTTTGACAGAGTCCTGAGTTTATTGGAGAATGCTACGGACTGAGATACATAGTAATTTCTCAGCCTTGACGGAGTTTAACGTCAGTGCAGTTTGCTCCGAGCTGAGACTTTACTAATTTTTGTACCTATACATAGTGTGTCGGATATTGCAGATTGCTGCAAAGTGAAAGATTTTTCTTAACGGTGCACATTAAATAGATTCCTGAGTTTATTAGAGAATGCTACGGACCGAGATATTTTAGGAATTTCCTAATCTGGACAGTTTTAACGTTAGTGAAGTTTGCTCCGAGCTGAGACTTTACTAATTTTTGTACCTACACATAGTGTGTCGGATATTGCAGATTGGTGCAAAGTGAATGACTTTTCGTATCTGTGGACTTTGATAGAGTCCTGAGTGTATTGGAGAATGCTACAGACTGAGATAGAATTGTAATATCGTAGCCTGGACGGAGTTTTAACGTTACTGCAATTTGCTCCGAGCTGAGACATTTTGACTGTTTCTCCATACACACTGCGTATTGCATATTGCAGATTGCTGCAAACTATTGACTTTTCGTATCCATGGACTGTAGATAGAGTTCTGAGTTTATTGTGGATGCAACGGACTGACATAGATTTGAAATTTGTTTTCATTGTCGGAGTTTTAACCTTGGTGCAGTTTGCTCTGAGCTGAGACATTATTTCATTTTGTACTATAGGCCTACATAGCTTGTCAGATATTGCAGATGGCTGCAAAGTGATTGACTTTTCATATCTCTGGACCGTGATAGAGTCCTAAGTGTATTGGAGAATGCTACGGCCTGAGATAGATCAGTAATTTCTCAGCCTTGACGGAGTTTAACGTCAGTGCAGTTTGCTCCGAGCTGAGACTTTAATAATTTTTGTTGGATATTGCAGATAGCTGCAAAGTGATTGACTTTTCTTATGTGTGGACTTTCATAGAGTCCTGAGTGTATTGGAGGATGCTGCAGACTGAGACGTATTGGTAATTTTTTTTAGCCTAGACGGAGTTTAACGTTAGTGAAGGTTACTCGGAGCCGAGTCATAGATAGTCGGATATTGCAGATTGCAGCAAAGTGAAAGTGAAGACAATAGATAGCCGTGAGCATATTGAAGAATGCTTGGAATTGAGATGATTTCGTTTCTTAACAAAATAGGAGTTTAACGCTATAGTGCAGGTTACTCAGTTCTGAGATAATTGAATAATTTTGTACACTGTTAGCTGGTGCGGTCAGATAGTACAGATTGCTGCAAACTATTTTCGTGTCACAACTACACGCTACTGTAATCTTTTCAAGGTATTCTTGTGTCAACTTTTTATCTCATAATTCGACGAGCAGCATCGGAAAGTTGGTATCTATTTGCGTCACAATGTATGTTGTACAATGGAGAGAATGAAATGAAAGCCGTGGAGGAGTTTTCTTTAATCTTCGAACACTTCCTTGACAAGTGTTCACAAAATAACTTCGGAAATTGCGAAAGTGACCTCTATTCGCAAATACTGTTAACTTTTAGAAATCTCGTGATGTTTTCGTTGTAAATATTTGCTTAATTGCCATGGAGATAATTTTGACCCTCTTATCAAAATTGAAAATTAAGCTTGTGAACTTCATAAAGTGTCTGTCTGCCGAGCTTTAATAAAATATTAAAACTTTTTGCAGCGGAAAATATGTGTTTAGCAACACCTCTAATATGGCTTTCAGCTGGCGTTTCCTGTCCTGTCAAAATGTTAGTCTTTTTCGTTTTATGTAAGCTTTGGAAACCACAAAATAATAATAATAATAATAATAATAATAATAATACAGGAAATCAGTACGGAAGAATTTCCTCTCTGCTTTTTGACCGTAACGTACAACTTTTAAAATATCACTGATTAGTGATTATTTGGTTGTAGGAAAATAAATAAATTCCTTTCAGGGGAAAGTTTTCTATTTGGCGACAGGGTTTTTCCTCAGCTTCCTAAAGGGTTGGTAAAGTAAAACAGAATTACAGTCAACTCGCACTTTTTCCAACCCGCCCAGAACCAACTTTAACTCGCCCGATTCAAACTCGCCCGATACCAACTCGCCCGTTGTTTTGAGATACGGTGTTGTAGATTCCATGTACGCTAACCCGATGGCCCGAGGCCAGCTATTTTCATGTCATGCCAGGCCAGTAACTCGTGAAAGACGGTCCTGCTGTTCCTAAAGAAGTGAGCCAGTACGCAGTAACTATCCCCATACGTAAAGAAGCCGAACGAAATTTATTCTTTCAAGAGATTTGCAAAACGTGAAATTCGCAAATAAACAGTTTTCCGTGTTGGCACATATTTCAAGCCGCACCTGTGGTTCTCTATGTTAGAAATATTTGTTGTTAGAAATAAAACGTTTTATGCGTACCAGTTGCTGCGAAAACGAGCCCTGCCACTCCTTGACATGTTCTTCCACTCCAATGACCAAGCTACCCGAGTGGCAAAGGCTACTATACGGATTCGCAGCAAGCGTACCAGTAGCTCTGCATGGCAGGGCTGTGTGTTTACCGGCGTTATACGGCCTCCGTATTACGCCGGTAAACACACAGCCCTGCCATGCATATGCAGAGCTAGCGTACCAGGTACTCATAAAATTGCAAAATAATATTGGGCGAGTTGGTATCGGGCGAGTTGGAATCGGGCGAGTTGGTTCTGGGCGGGTTGGAAAAAGTGCGAGTTGACTGGTACCCCGTAAAACAGGTTCTTTTACAGGGTAAAGCGAAAAAATCGTATCTATTATATTGGCAATGTCTACTTAGCATGCGCAATGAACTATGCAAATTGTACGACCTGCTCCGTCACAGAACGGAGATAATGTCTGAGCTCGGAGGGAGGTCAGCGGATACTTATGTGGGGAGTAGTGGTATGTTGCTACGAGGAAGGTTAATCATTAATAATTAGGTATGCCCGGATTTCGAAGGATGGTGTGACCACAGTGAACAAGATTGGATATTACGCGATCGCTGTGGGCATGTTGTGTTGAGGTGGTTCATTCCAGGTTAACTTTTCACCACTGCCACGCGCCAGTAATATACATTCATGCACGAGCGTATACTATTCTCACAGGCGCTCCTTAGCTGGGTAGTCTGCTAAGTACATCGATTTTTGGCTCGATCTATCGATCCGAAGGTCGATCTACTTGGCAGACTACCCAGCTACGGAGCGCCTGTGACTATTCTGCCACTGTTCACGCCCAAGGGTACACTAGTCTGGGCGGCTACAATTTCACTTTGCATCGCGGCCCATAGATCATAGCTCTGCATGGCAGGGCATGTGTGTTGCCGGCGTTACACGGCCTCCCACCACAGCAGTATAACGCCGGTAATAACACACAGCCCTGCCATGAAGAGCTACATACATCATAGACGTGTCTATTACACGTCAAATACGTCTTTCGGGCGCGTAGACGCGCGCCGAATCGCAGCGTGGATGTACATAAATTATTTCAGCCAACAAGTACCTGGATATGTCTTTCATACGTACGCCGACTGTTTTCGCAACTGTCCGCTCAGAATCTGGAATTTCGCGCGGTGTGTGGAAGAGACCTCATCTCGGCCGCATGCCCGCGTCCCGGCAATGAATCGACACGTTGCTAGGCGACGCCCGTACAAAAAAGACTACGGTAGTACAGTTTCCCGCCCGCTAATAATACGATATCGGTAAAATATCACTGTGAGATTGTTGTTTTTGAGCTTCTATATTTTCTATATTAAACAAAAAATAAACGTAACAAAAAGCATGATTAGGGCCACTAAGCCTTAAAGTTTAATGTTGTTTTTGAGGGTCTATATTTTCTATAGAGAGATTTAGTTACGTGTACGTCTGACGGCGCGCAGTGGCGTACGCGTACCCGTGCTCACGTGTGAATAGAGATGTTTAGTTGTGCGTTCCCAATTATTTTGCTGCATATTTTTCTCAGAAACATGCGAAATTCGTGTAATTTTTAAGAAACATGAATTTCGATACGTGAGGACCACTCTTATAGTAGCTCGCTGTACCATTGAACTACCTTAAATTGGCCGATTTTCTTTAATACAGTTATTTATGTGGTTTAGAGAATTCTTTTTGGAGGCGTCAGACAAAAAGTGGAATGCGACTACAACATTTCGTTCATGTAAGGATATTATGGCAAGTACTCCTTGTACAGTAGCAAACTCTACGAAATATTCTGATATCAAAGATGTTTGGTAATTTACAATGATACCTTTTGAGTTTGCATGCCTAAATTCGTGGAAATCATTGAGAAAATCTCAAAAATACTACACGTAATTATGACTACGCGTAGAAGTGTTGTTTGACGTTCGGAACGTCTGCACTACATGTACGCGACGTCTAGTTATCACGTGACAAAGACGCTACGCGTACTGATCGAACGTAATGGTTCTACTCCGGAATAAAAAGGACGCGATGCGTACGCCGTTCTACATACTCAGTACGCCCAAATAATCACGTGATGCCGGTACAAACAAACCCACATGTGTACTGAACGCGTATGGAAATACACGTAGGTCTGTGCGCGTTTGCGCACATGGCTTTGTTTGTACCGTGGTCGATTCGAATTCCGGGTTTGGCCTATTGAGTCTAACTAAACCTCTAAACGTAATAAAAACACGATTTAGGGCCACTAAGCTTTAAAGTTTAATGTTGTTTTCGAGGGTCTATATTTTCTATATCAAACAAAACAAAACGTAACAAAATACACGATAAGGGCCACTATAAAGCTTTAAAGTTTAATGCGTCTCCACCGATATCCATATACAGAGAGATCAGAATGCAGAAGAATGTCGGCACTGCTTGTGTCAGCCCTGTGTAACAACAGTACGGCAGAAGTGGTTGGGAACTGGACAGCTGGCTTGTGACCTGAACGCTGGCATCAGAAGAAATTTGTACAGAAAATACTGGACTCTTCTGTGCAGGAGAGGTACCTGGATAGATGCCAGGTACATTGATCGCAAGGCACGTCTGATGCGGGCCGAAGGGGCTGTTGTCACAAAGAGGGAAATTATGCCCGATTGTGTTTTGCAGCTCATACGGTCCCTGTACCCAAATCCTCCGAATCGCTCGTACATGGGTCACCGTTGGCAGTAAGTCGTGTCTTTGACACAAACAAAACGGCCCTTTTGAGGGCCACCACATCTTCGAATTCCAAAAAGAGAACTACCGTAAATACTACACTGGCTTTTGCCGTATACACATACCTAAAATATTCGCATTGTCACAAGCAAAGTCTTAATGTTTAATGTTTAATGTTTAATATATTTCTATAGCGCTTTTTCTACAATAAAATATTCAAAAGCGCTTTACATCAAGTAAAACAATAAAAAGTATTGCATTCAATAAAAATACAAAACAAGATTTAAACAAAAATCTCATAAAATGTCCAAAATAATAAAAACTAATCAGTGCAGTTGATAAAATTGTTTAAAAAGAAAAGTTTTTAATTTTGATTTAAAAGGTTGAATTTCTGTTATGCACTTTAATTCAAGTGGGAGTGAGTTCCATAACCTTGGACCACAGACTGCAAATGCACGATCATTATACTTGTTGAAAGATCTTGGTACTACAAGATTCATACCGGAATTTATCCGCAGATTATACCTATTAACGCTGACTTTTTCTACCAAGTCACGAATATACTGTGGTGCCATACCATTTAGAGCCTTAAAGACCTGCAAGATAATTTTGAAATTAACCCTGGCCTTTACTGGAAGCCAGTGTAGTTGGATCAGTGAGTCAGTCACACCATCATACTTTCTCAGATGCATTACCACTCTTGCTGCATCATTTTGGACACGCTGTAATTTATTAAAATGCTGATTTGGCATGCCATATAAGATTGAATTGGCGTAGTCGAGGTGGGAGCTAATGAGAGCGTGAACAAGAATTTCAGTAGTGTCTTGATTCAAATAATGACGAATACGTCGGAGGTTGTATAAGCTGTGACTGGCTTTTACAAATCTGGTTGACATGGTGCTCCATCGACAAGGTCGAATCAAGATATCCTCCTAAATTACGAACCTTGTTAACAATTTTGATTCTGTCATTACCAATTTGAACATATTCACAAGTTAATTTGGCGAGCTGTTGTTTGGTACCAAAAATCACAACTTCTGTTTTGTTGTCATTAAGTTTCAACCTATGTTCCAACATCCAATTTTGAATATCACAAACACAGTTTTGTACACATTCAAGTGCTGTGGTCTCATCATCAGCTCTCGGTGCAAACACTTTCAGGAGCTGTGTATCGTCTGCATAACCATGACTGTATAATAAATGTTTGTTAATGACGTGGAACAATGTACTTGAATAAGCTGTAAACAGAACCGGTCCAAGGCAAGATCCCTGTGGAACACCAAATCTGATACCACACTTTTCAGACAAACTGTCGGATATCAGTACTCTTTGTGTTCTATCACTTAGATAAGATGAAAGCCAATGCAAAACTGTGTTATCTAATCCAAATTCAGCCTTCATAGTGTGGAGCAAGATTTGATGATCTACTGTGTCAAAGGCAGCGCTGAGATCCCGCAACACCATTAGTGCCACCTGTTGTTTCCCCATACACTGAAATATGTCAGAAGTTACCCTGCTGAGTACAGTCTCAGTGCTATGATATTGCCTGTATGCAGATTGACACACAGGTAATGGGGCATTTGCTTGCATGTGAGCTGTTAATTGGTCAACAACGACCCGTTCAACAAGCTTTGAAACAAAGCTTAAGTTACTGACTGGTCTGTAATTGGAGAGAATTGTACCAGCACCTGGCTTTTTCAACAATGGTATTACAATAGCTTCTTTCCAGCTATCAGGAAAAATGCCATTTTGAAGAGAACAATTTATCATACAGGTGATAATAGGAAGTAATTCTTCAACACACTCTTTGAGCAACCAGGTTGGAATGGGATCACTCTTACAATGATTTGATGGTGATCTTAATATGTACTTCCTTACTTCATCAGCCGTGACTGGTTTGAAAACTTCAAATTTCTGAGTAATTACTCTAGAAGTACACCTTACTGTCGGTACATACTTCCCATTTGACAATCAAGATCATCTCTGATTTTGTCAACTTTTTCTAGGAAATGACTGTTGAATCTGTAGCATATCATTTCTGAATGTTGTGAGGTTGATCTTTCTATAAGCACGAGGTGTAACATATTTATAACATTCTTATGAAATATCGAATGAAAAACTTCTTAGCTAAACTGCGGCAGTATGTCTTCGGCCGATTTCGGGGTTTTATTGATTGAATGCTATTGGGGATTTATTCTCATTGTGTATTTCGTAAGTGATCCGGTGTAGGCTACACAGCAAATGTTTGATCGTTTCCACGTTCTGCGCGTCACTTCGTGATTGACAGCAGTTTGAAATGGTCAACGGTTATGTTGTCGACGCCACTGACCATGTACAGAAAGAGATTTTTCATGAATATGCCGCTTGAAACTGTAAACAGACACTATTTGGCTCACAACCTTATGTCTAAAGTATTCACAAAAGGTACTATGGTGGCACAGCGCTATATTTATCTCCGTGGATAAGATTTTTGCCAGTTTTTGGAGCAGTTGTTCGCGTTGCTTCGGAAGCAGTGGCCGACTGGTTTGTGTGAGGCCTATCACTGTATCAGCTAGGCGATGTTGCCGTGAGTGTGTGGGGTTCGAATCCCGTTTGGGTTATAGTAAAAAATTTATATTCCATGTGTCAGTCATTCGAAACAATGAACCCACTGAAGTTACAGCAAAATACGAGATGGATGAACAGTCTCATATACATTACGTTTACTTTTTAGTACTTCCCGCACAAGTTCTGTAAATAACATTGTAGATAAAAAGAACCGACTCATTTGAGTGTTTGGATACGGAGGTGCCGAAATACTTATCATGTTGATGATATCTAAACAGTGAAACATGATACAATGAATGCAGACAAATGCTGAGAAGGATTTTTGCGAGACACATGGATACATAGTGAGACTCTGAGAGGAATTTTGAATACTGGTTTTTATTCTGTCATATGCAAGTTTTAATAAAAAGACTTTTTATGAAAACACTGCGCCATGGATACCACCACAGTCGTTTGGTGGGCTATTCAGCTCTGGGACTATTCGACCCATAGACGAGTGTACAGAAGCGAGGTGTTTCTCGCTTCTGTACACTCGTCTATGGGTCGAAAAGTCCCAGAGCTGAATAGCCCACCAAACGACT
Source organism: Ptychodera flava (assembly GCF_041260155.1). Taxonomy (NCBI): domain Eukaryota; kingdom Metazoa; phylum Hemichordata; class Enteropneusta; family Ptychoderidae; genus Ptychodera; species Ptychodera flava. Next base: position 42,956,716 of record NC_091939.1, on the reverse strand, counting down.
GTGATACCACACAACATATAGGCAACATACTTCATGTATTGAGTTGAAGGGCATGCATTTTCTAAGAAGTAAAACTTGACAGACGTCGACGTCTAAGTGACACTTTACTCCACTGTTCAGCTGTTGATTGTAAACTCTCTCTTCTTGCCGACGACTCTGCATTACTTGTATCGGATACCAATGTTTGCGCAATACAAAACAGATTAAATTTGGATTTGAACAATTTAAATGAATGGTTGATCGATAACAAGCTATCACTGCATCTTGGTAAGACAGAGTCAATTCTATTTGGGTCTAACCATAAATTACGGAGGTGTTCCGAACTTTTCATAACGTGTAATAACACAAAAATCGTGGCGAGGGATGTCGTCAATTACTTAGGAGCTGATTTAGATCAAACATTATCAGGTGAGAGTATGGCCTGGCAAGTGATTCACACGGCAAATTCCAGATTGAAATTTCTCTACCGTAAACGTCATTTTTTGGAAACTAATTTAAGAAAACTCTTGTCAAATGCCTTGATAAATTGTCTGTTTGATTATGCCAGTGCCTATTGGTACCTTGGGCTGAAAACATACACGAAACATCGGTTGCAAACAACACAAAATAAAATTATTCGATTTGTCCTGGGGTTGCATCCGCGAAAACATATTGATGCTTCTCACTACAAAAAATTGGGGTGGCTCCCTGTGGACAAAAGAATTGAATATTTAAAGTCAAATCTGATGCATAAAATTATTCATGGGAAAGGCCCTTCTTATCTCTCATCTATTGTGGTGATGAAAAGCAACGTTCACAATTATAACATTCGCCATGGTGACCTCTCTATTTATATTCCATTCGGTGCGAAATTCGCTCAAACTGGTTTTCACTATTCTGCCTCGAATTTATGGAACCAATTACCATGTAATATACGGCTGACTTCATCAAACAATGTTTTTAAACGCTTGTTGAAGAGAAATTTTTATAGCGTACTTGACCTTTAGATTGATTTTGTATATCCATTTTTACCTTGTATGTTTACAATTGGATGTTTGTTATTACCGGTCTTTTGTCGTTGTTGTTTGTGTGTCTTAAACCGGCAGCAGGATTGTCTTTTTATTCGACTGTTTTCCACATTTTGTCTTTTCACTTAATTTTGAACTCTTTGTCATCTTTTATATTTATATTATTGTGTAGTCTTCTTTTCATGGACCACAGTGGAAATAGTCTTCGGACTTTTCTGTGCTATCCATGCACAAATAACTCCGTTGTCTCTTTGGTCTTGTAATTTGTTACATTCTGTACTTTTTTCTTATTAATTTGGTTATTTGTGCTAAATAAATAAATAAATAAAAAAAATAAAAAATTCTTGTGTGTCTATAAAAACAGCTTGGCATCAGTAAGTCTCAGAGTGCCAGAGTGCTGTCCTTATTAACTTTGGTCTCTACTTTCAACACAAGTACAGTGGAATTTGATTGGGTGTCCGGTTTGCCTTGCATAGCTCGACGAGTCTACATGTTGCTTATCATTATAAAAGTAAACATTTGCAACAAATTGAGTCTTCGTCTTTGGTTGGTGTTAGACTACAGCGCGAGGCAAACGTTTCCCATACACTGTCTCGTCACAATCACTGCAGTCGTTTCAGCATGTCACTCACAACAAGCTTACATGTAACACTGCACTACATGCACATCACCAGTTTTCTTTTAGGTGTTTACTTTTAAATTGGGAACTTTCTGAAGAAAAAAGTAAATTCTTTTTTAAAAAAAACTTTTCTTCTCCTCTCGATGTCAGCAATCACGACAACAGTTCCTTCAGCATGCAGTCTGTAGCATTGCCAGTGCAGTCTATCAACAAGTTTGACACGATACAACACTGAATATTGTCAACCAGAAAATGTTAAACACTCCTGCATGAAACTTTAATCCCGCTTTCTCTTTTGTCTCAGGTAAATGAAACTTTCTCAATTGACACTTCTCTGAGCTACAAAATAGACTTGAAGAAAAATGTTGATTTTGCACATGCAAGTGCAATTCAATCAACACGGTACATTTTGTGCCATTACTAGTATTAAATTGAATAACACACCCAGTGTTTCTGAAGTAATTCACTGTATTTTGGCACTTAATTTCCCGAGCGGTATCATACACGGCAACGGGTTAGCATGGAGGGGACGGTGATATCTCTGTGCCTTCAAAATATTCTTTACCTTGCTGAAGAAATACAATGTTCTACTATAATAAAACGCCCAGAGTCAGTCCGGTTGATGTTGAGGACTTTCCTCGAGACAGAGATCCGACACTCGAAAAATTTGCCAGTGAGTTTTGTCTGAGTTTTATACACAAATAGCTGAAAGAAAACTTTGATGATGTGCTATAGCTATATAGTGAGGTGTCAAGCTTGTTGTGCATGAGTGGCATGCTGAAACGACCGTGACTGTCATGATTGTAGACTAGACAGTGTATGGGAAACGTTCGTCGCGCCCGCTGTATAATCTAATATCAAAAACTCAATTTGTTGCAAATGTTTACTTTTCTAATGATAAGCAACATGTAGACTTGTCGAGCTCTGCAAGGCAAAACGGACACTCGATCAAATTCCACTGTAATTTAGCACTCCCTTGTGTGGTCTATCCAGGCACTTAAAGGCAGGGGGAGCCTATAAATACCCCCTATCTCCTTGGGCATTTATAATCCAATATGAGTGGTACATGATAACAGCGTCAACGAATGCTCCCGAAAAATCTGGAGCTTTCAACAACCATGGTGTAAATTAAAGCATTGTTCCAACATATTACGTTTTGTGAATACTTTTGGCATCACCTTGTTGGCGAAATTCTCTCAGTTTTTCCATTTTAAGTTGATTTTTGGTGCCAAAACTGCTTCGATGCCGTGTTCGAAGCGTCCAACAAACAATAGATGAAAGCATTCAAACAACTGCCAATCACGAGGGGACGCGCAAAGGTGCAAAACGATCAAACATTTGTTGTGTACATCGGATCGATTACGATGTCGACAATGAATAAACGATTCTTACAACTGAGCAAAATACTTGACCAACGGTTACTGAACACGAGTCTCAGATGAGTTCAGACACAAACGGACTATTTCATGGTTTCAAGCAGATTGCCTCTCCCTGTTTGTTTGTTGATCTGTGTACCTCTACGTATGAATGGGTGATGTGTATGTTGACCTGCAGTACGATATTTTACGATATTTTAGTCGGTCTTTTTATCTACGATGTTCAATGATCTACAAAAACTTGTATGTTTCGTACAAAAAAGTAAACGTAATGTATATGAGACTGTTCATCCATCTCGTTTTTTGCTGTAAGCTGCCTTTTATACCCAAGTAATGGCTTTGACTTATTCCTAGTAGGAGACAGAGGTCTTTGAAAACTTAAATTATTTTTATGTCGGAACACACTGATGCAGTTTTGCAATAAAGGGAAAGCAACCCCATACATTGTTCATATCTTGGTTGATTGCGTTTAAGTGAAAAGAGGCTCCCACCTTGCTATCCAAAGTTTGTGTTGCATTGGTTTTTGTTTCGTTTCGGAAGTGTCATGGTCAAGGTGAAATATGATCCCCACGTTACTGTCCAATCGTTTGTGTTACATTTGTGTTTGTTTCATCTTGTTGCGTAGATCGTGGGGTGAAAGCAATGGCTCGCACAGGTCCGTATTAAATTTAGGAAAATCCTATCTAAGTATTTTATGTTAACTTTTATCATTAATACCAAAATTGAGGTTTTCTACCCAAATATATACTTCCTTCATCCGTCGATAAAACTATTTCTACCTAATTAAATTTTAGATTATCTGCTCTTTGAAAATATATAGTAGGCCTATTCCCTGTCATCTTTGATGAGAAATACTTCTTTGAAAAAAAAAACTGTTGGTGCAAGAGTCCATGGAAATGATTAATGTTTTGAGTGAAAAAAAATCATTAACACAATTGGAACTAATTTGGGATAATTTGGGATAATTTGATTTTCATATTTTTCAAATTTCTCAAAAGTGTTAGGTCCCGTATAGCTGAATGTTGCAATATTGCAAATTACTCATAAAAACAAGTGTGTAACGTAAAAAGAAAAGCAGATGAGATTACATTTGTAGATGAAATCGACATTACTTCACCATCCAATTATCCCAAATTAGTTCCAATCGTGTTCATTATAGCATTAGGTTAAGAACATATTATGTCGAAAAGTTAGAGGTAGGCTCATAGTCTCAATTTTCATCTGAATCGAAACTTGAAATTACATAGTTATGATAGTAGGAAAACAATTTGGTTTTGCATTACCTCCACGCATTTTCGCTCGGCAGCGGACGAAAAATTAACTCGACAGAAGTCATTATAGTGTGCAAATTGAATTGCTAATTATATTTCGGCTACGATCATTTTAAAGGAGAAAAAATGCCTGTTTTTTGTGTCCGGTATGTATTCAATCCCGAGTGAAGTTCAAGACTGTTACTTGCTGGCTACGCGCGTAGGCGCAGCAGAGCGGACTCATTGTCATTTTTTGTCAAAAAATTTTGTTTCTCAAAAACTTGTCTGATAGCTTTGATATTTGCTATACAGGTTTCTATGGTTTATATTATTTATGATGTATTGAAATAATCATGAAATGTGCAATTTTTGCCATTATTTGTCAAAAAATGTTTCTCAACTACTGTCTATGGTAAAAGCCAGCAAGTAGGCCTAAACTGTGGAAGTTAGACTTGGTCAAAGTCTGTTGGACTACAAGTATCAAACAAACGTAACGTAATAAAATGAAGGACTAAACATGGGCAGACCCGTCGCGCAAAGTGGTATCGGGCTGTTGTGTAGATCGTAGGGTGAACGCCTTGGCCAACACGAAACTCAATGCGGCGACGCCAACTTACGCGTACGTGGTATTCTCTTGTTGTCGCCTCTCACTAAGTTCTCATAGACACTTCTCTCTTTTTAACTTTTAAACTGCCTGTTTGAAAAAACAAACAAACAAAAAACACGCCAATATCACAGGGGAAAGAAAAAAGTCCCCTGGGGTGGGGAGGAGGTATTTTGTGCAACGGTTTACCTTAATTGATTTTATCACGGTCCCTAGGGACCGTGATTTTATTAATTTTGACGGTGATATTTCAAATAAAGAGTTCAAGTCATTTTAATGCGTATGGGACGGCTGTAGTGTTGACTTAATCACTTAATCCGCTGATACGGACAGCGGATTAGCAGTGGGCAATGTTTTCGGAGCAATTACAGTGGTGTATACACAGTTGGAGCAGGAGATAAGGACTTGTCGGTAATGTATAAAGCAGTCAGACGGTGTGGAGTCGAAATCTTTATTTGAAATGCCACAGTCAAAATTAATAAATTCAATTGCAGTCATAAAGAAAGTAGTCAGACGGTTTACGAGTTGAACTCTTTATTTGAAATATCACAGTCAAAATTAATAAAATCAAATAATGTAAATCGTTGCACAAAAAAACCTCCCTCTCCACCCCAGGGGACTGATTTCTGTCCCCTGTGCCCATATGTACGTCGGCCTGCAGTTCCATAGTTTCTAACCTCTGAAGCAACGTTCAAATCACTCTCGTTGATGAAACAGCGGCGAAAAACTCCGGAGAGCACAGTGTACCCGTCGATAGCAACGCCCCTTTTTCAAGTGTTAATACGGTTAGAGGCAGGGTCGTTGCCCTTTGTCGTTGCCCCATGTAACTGTACTGGATCACTTTGAACCATACAGTATATCCAGACGATCACAGCAATACTAGTAGGACTAAACAGATTCAGTAAACTATTAAAAGTACAAGGGAGTATTTTTTTGCTGTTTAATTCTGTCTTTTGCGTCAGGATTTTAGGGAACACTGAAAATGATAAAAAATGAAGCTGCTCTGTGGGGCCTGCACCTGCCTGCCTGCATGATGCAGTGCGAGTGTGATGGCACTGGTATCAGACATGCTAATCTATCATGCACTGAGATCAGCATGATTCACCGTATAGGCAAACTTGCTGTGCTGTGATCAGATCATCTTCACACAGCGTGAATGTTAGGCCGGTTTGCCAGAATGAATTGCAAACGCTCGTACCTCCGCCCTCCATATTTTTTATGGCCGAGGCTATTGCCACGCGCGTGTCAATAGCCAAGTTGTCTATTGCCACGCGCGTGGCAATAGCCAGGTTGTCTATTGCCACGCGCGTGGCAATAGACAACCTGGCTATTGCCACGCCATGGTTTTGAACGATAATTCTGAGATGTTTTTTTGACCTATAATTGACTCTCTCAATGGTTCACGTCCTGAATCCATATTTTTTGCTGATAATCGGTTAATCAAACGTAATCTGTTGCTCGGCATCAGAAGTAAAACATGACCGACCGTCACGTCTAATGAAAACACGCAACGGACTACATCCATTGATCTCTGAATATTTATCATCGTTTGTCATCAGCGATCTTTGCCTCGCACATGTTTTCAGGGAAAAAGAACGATTCGCAAAGTTTTTGGGACTAGTCTTTATTGTCGTTGCCAACCTGGAGCTCGACCATTCACTTCACGTAGCTATACGCGTAGTATGGCTTCAATCGGCTTCAATCATGCTTGGCATAACTTGTGTTACATGGAAAATGAGACTAACTTTTTCTCTAACAAATGTCAACCAGTTGTCCACCCGTTTCTTACCAAATCAAAAAATTAAAACCAGGAGTCACTATAAAAACTTTCGTGCCACAGAAAAAAATCGAAATTAAACATTCACTGGGGCCTCCATTCGAAAGTTCTGACGTCGCGAATACAGCATGCTTTAGTTCGTTGACGTGATGACGTCGCTGACAGATAGGTCACGTGGTCAAAGGTCATAGACGTCTAGACAGACGTTTGCGGCAGGTCAGGTTGGTTTTCTCGCCCCCGAAACAATTTCTCTTGGGTTAAAATGAGTAAATTTTGAGTTGCTTTCCAGACAAGTTCTTTTTAAATGGTATCTTTTGTCATGATGCATGAATGAGCATGCAGTATACTGTCAATCGCAGGGCTTGCATTTGATCACAGAGACTGCCCACCGACCGGTCGTCCCCAAGCTTCGTCGACCATCAGACCAACTTCCCGAGCGCAAGGTGAATCGTGGCAGAAATATACAATTACACTTACTTGAGCTAATTTCTACACAAACTGGGAAAAGTTTACTTCAACAGTTGACAAAATCTGTCTCCGAAAAAATCTTAGTGTGTCAATGGGGTCCAGACACTTCGCACCAAAACCAGTTCGCCCCACACAACTTCGTCCCAAAACCATTTCGTACCAAAACCACCTCGTCCCAAGTACTACTTCGCCCAACCCCACTTCGCCCCAAGTACCACATCGTACTAAAACCACTTCGCCCAAAGTATAGTACCGTCAACTCGTCCTGAAACAACGATGTTACGACGTATCATAAGGTTCTTTTTACCTACAACTTGGAAGCATTAATGTGTTAGGACATTTTGGCTACCACGAACCATTTATTGTTGCATGAAACCATAAACGATAGAAATAAGAAAATAGAAACACGCAAATGCTACAATTCAGGTGCCTTGCGCGGAATTGCACGATGTCAATTTCGCGAAATGCGTACACTTTCAAGATTTCAGTCCCAGGATGACAGAAAGGTGGTTATTTTCAGCTTTACCAGTTAGCGATAAGTTTCGGGCAAAGTGGTTTGGGGACATGACTTTTGGGGCGAAGTGGTTTTGGTACGAGGTTGTTTTGGTGCGAAGTGGTTTTGGTGCGAAATGGTATGGGACGAGATGGTATGGTGCGAAGTGGTTTTGGTGCGAAGTGTCTGGGAACCGCGTACAGCCACCTTGGCTATTGCCACGCGCGTGGCAATAGCCAACTTGGCTATTGCCACGCGCGTGGTAATAGACACTCCGATTTTTTATATCCATGGTCGATGGTCGTAAGCTTACTGAGTTACTCACAGACTTCGCCGTAGCTGTGGGTCCATAGCTGTGGTGTTTTCAGACGGGATTCGTGCCTTTTATGGGCTGGTTTTGACTTTTACGATTTTAGCCCCGCCACCACAGGTTAAAATCGTAAAAGTCAAACCAGCCCGTAAAGGCAGGAATCCCGTCTCAAAACACCACAGCTATGGAGTTAGCATCAGTGGACAGCGCTTTTAGTGCCAATCTGCAGGCCGCGGTGGTGCCTTTGGCCTCCCCCGAAATATAATGGTATAGTCCGGGATGGCAGAACTTGACTGATCGGTGAAAGTGTGTCATGCCAAGTCGCAGAGCATGCAGAGCAAAGATGTCGGTGCAGTACACATTTAGCCGGTAACACACAGCCCTGCCATGCAGAGCTAGGGCGAGCCCTGCTTTAGTACGATCATGGAGGTAGTAGTGTACGATGCTGTGTTTTCCCGGCGTTATACGGCATAGTACTATTAGTAGGCCGCGAACACACAGTTGTACTTGCTCTTTACTGTGTCATAGCAGTACAGTAGCTCGAGGTTTTGCCTGGGTAATTAGGTCTGGTTTTGCCGTCCGACCCAAATACCCAGGCAAAACCTCGAGCGACTGTACTGCAGCTAACTGTGTCAGTGCAACCATGGATGTAATTTTTACATCCATGGTGCAACCAAACAGGCAGGCTAAGGTGAGTAAATATATGTCGCCTTATAAAATAACTCACAAACATTAGCTGTGATATCGCAGCGGTACTTGTGGCGTATACGAACGCGATCGGGTCATTGGGGTCATCGCCACAGACCCCAATGACCCCATCGCGTTCGTATGCATCGGCGTAAACTACGCGCTCTTTACGGCAACAGCCAAGCGCTACCCGATTTTTGCGTAGGTCAGCGGAGCGGAAATTATTGCTCTGGCTTGCGAGAATGGTTCGTATGATACATTAGAGAGGTTAACACATAGCGTGAACGTAACGTCGAACGCCTACACACGTTGCGTTCACGCTCCGTGTGCGGTAAGCGATTAAGATAATAACGTGACCTTTGACATCGAGGAAACTTGCAAGCTGTAAAAATGAATCTGATTGGCGCGGAAGTTTACTTTTATCCAATCATCTAGTGTTACAGCATTCTTTTGTATGCTCCTTGTGTGAAAACACTACAAGGATGGCTGCGGCTCGGAGAAGGTATGTAGGCTGTCAATGACACATTTTATTGCATATTTTGTTTTTATGAGAAAATTTAAACCGGAAAAAACCTATAAGATGAATAAACTCGAGGCAAGGCAAAATCACTTGAAAATAACGAGGAAATAAAATAGGTGTAGTTCCTACATGTATGATGTAGCAACACAGCTGTTGAAGACAAGCGAGTTAATGTTGACGACGAGCAGTTGTATCATGAAAATCAAGTAACCAGAAAGTTTAGAAAGAAAAAAATAATTTCTTTTTGAATTTAGCGTAGTGTTCACGTGTGTAGGTGATCTGTCCCTTGCCATAACTACAGTGGCAGCCTCGACTGCATCCACGGGCTACAACATTCACATTTGCCTCTATCCTGTTAAAATTGTAGACGCAGACGAGAAGAAATCGTTGACGCACTCTTGGTTTGTGAGGAAGATGATAGTGACTTGGATATGCTGTTAACTGATACATTCTCAACCGGAAGAAATCTTGAAAATACACCAGTGAACCTCGATCAATTTTCGGACGATGAGTGCTTTGAATTTTTCAGGTAATGTAGATCTCATGCCTTTAATGCAAATACCTGCATCTATATGGAACTGTCTTTTGCTCAACTAATTTTTATTTCATGTTATCTTTGTCTATTTTATTTATCGATTATTATAAAAACATTTATATATTTAATTGTTTCTATAGCACTCAGCAAAATTCTCCTCTTATGGTACAAATTTTATTACTCAACTTCCAGATTTGCAAAACCAGACCTTACCCGGTTGCATGATGGACTCTCTCTCCCAGAAAAAATTGTAGGATACAATGGAACTGCTGCAACAAGTATGGAAGCTCTGCTCATACTTCTACGCAGACTAGCCTACCCAAACCGTTGGTGTGATCTAGTCACATTTTTTCAGAGGGATGAACCAGAGTTGAGCATTATTTTCAACACGGTAAATAATTTTAATTTTATATACTGGTACACAGAAAGTGAACCCATATGAGGCTTAATTGGGGCAAACCATAATTTGATAAAAATCAGATGCAGGGAACAAATAACAGTCTGTAAAACTGATAAGATTTCATAGTCACAGTCACATGCAGATATGTATTTAAAACAATTGCATTTTTATAACTTGCGCTACCTATCTCAAATGTGCTTTGGGTGTTTTACTTTTATACAGATTGTAGAACATATCTATGAAGAATTTGGTCATCTTTTGACATCTCTGAATTTAGTGTGGCTTGATCTGGTGACATTTGCTGAAGCAGTTCATAACAAGGGGCTACACTAGATAATTGTTTGGGGTTCATCGATGGAACTGCCAGATCAATTTCAAGACCAACAAGTGGCCAAGGTGTCAATGTGTTCTCTGGGCATAAGCGAACTCACTGTCTTAAATTCCAAGTAAGGATATCATGTTTTTCACTTAGCTAGCAATCTTCTTTTTTAGGAGGCATAGTCTTTTCATAATGTGTGAATCATATTCATTTCACAGGTTTCTATTGGAAAAAAAGAGCAAGCTGTGTTCCTTAAGGAAACCTTACACACGTTATATATTAATTTTATACAAGAAATTTGAGCTAATTACTGTTAAGTCCAAGGGATCATTTACAAACTTACTCATAATTAGCCTTCCCACTAAAAATTTCAAATTTACTCTTGAAAAAAATTTATTGGTTTGGAAAGGTGTCAATTAAATTGTTCAACGAATTTTCATGTCTGAATAATTCAAGTGTTTCTTCAAATGTTAAGAATTCCATGTAAGAAAAAAATGTGTTTTGTCTTCTTATCAGTATCTCACTTTCTTAACCAAGTTGACAATATTTTTCCACTCAACTTCAGTCCATTCAAGCTCCAAATGGCCTCATTGCCCACATGTTTGGACCTATAGAAGGGAGCCGTCATGATGCCTTCATGCTTGGAGAGAGTGAAGTACTTCCAAAACTAGAGCAGCTTCAAAATGATGGCCCAATGATGTGTGTTTACGGGGACCCTGCTTATCCACTCCGACCCCAGTTCTCAATGGGCCCATTCAAAGGAGCACACCTAACACCCCAGCAGCAGATTTTCAATCGGTCCATGTCTGAAGTACGTGTATGTGTAGAATGGGGCTTTGCAAAGATAATCACTTTGTTTGCATTTCTTGATTTTAAGAAGAATCAAAACTGTACCTACACCCTGTTGCCATGTACTTTCTTGTAGCAACCATTCTAACTAATTGTCACACTTGTCTGTATGGGAGTGAGACTTCAACATTTTTTGATCTGCAGCCACCAACACTTGAAATGTATCTTTCAAATGAACAAGTACTGTAAAAACCTGTTTGTTTCAACCAGTGAAAAATAATTAGAGGTTGAAATAGATTGTAATTCAAATTTGCAAATTTGTCAAAATGAGAGCATCTTTTTGATGTGTAAAATGAAAAAATTTTACTGTGTGATGTCCAACAACAGAGAAATATTATTTTTACTTTTTGGTGTATAACTTGAAATAATTTTATATGGTCATACTTCACTGTATTTTAAATTTTCAAAATAGAATCATTATTAATAAACATGTTTTCTTGATATATGATTGTCAGGAGTTATAGTGTCTGCTACAGGACAGTCTCAGATTTGGATTCACTCAAAGTTTTGGTAAATTGGTAAGTTGTTTGGGAACCTGCTGCAACCATGTATGTGTGTTGACTTACTTAAAAGACAAGTGACCTAACGGCCGATATAGCTCTGCTGTGATATTTAAGAGAACTGAGATGATGACATCAGTGTGAGAAGTGACATTCATATTCAACCACAGTTTAACTGTCCAGACAATCATTGTGATTGTCAAAAAATTTGCAATGATTAGTTACCCAAAAGGATAACGATGCCAATTTTACAAAAAGTGCTACAATATCGGCAAGGTAGCCCATGGGAAACTGCATAAAAATCAGTGCAAGAAACTCTGAAATTTTATCATCAGATAGAGGAAAATTACACAAAAATTAAGAGATGCAAATTTCGCCACAATTTGAGCAAACTTGAGTGAGGTCACTCCTGTGAACCTCCAGGCCAAGTTTCAAAGCAATCTGAAACGGTTTCAGAGAAGAAGACCATTGCTGATGGAGAATGGATGGACGACAGATGACGACGACGGACAACTACCCTATCAGATAAGCTCCGCATTACTGACAGCGGAGCTAAAAACAAATATTTTTTTTTATAAGCAAGAGGCTAGGCTAAACTTTCATTCAGAAAACCTTTTGCATGGAGAAAACACATTTCACTCATTTGATCAAATAAAATAACGAAAACATAATCTTATGAACAGTTATTTATTTTAAAACAAAACAACCTAAACATGGGAACCAAACACAATAGCTCAGGGAAAAACTGAACATTTTTATTCACATTTAAAATTTAATTTCTTTTTGCAAGCTGTTCTATCATCTTCATTTGCATTTCTAACTGCTTCTCTCGAAGTGCCAACCTTCTTTTTTCAACTTCCAGGGCGTCCTGCTTATACTTCGCATTTCCACTTCATGTTTCTGTTGTAGGTAGGAAAAGAGTTCACTCTTTGATGACCTCATGACCTTTTGCTTTTGCTAGTGTGATGCTCTGGAGAGAAATGAAATTATATGATAAAAGAGTGAATTATAAATTGAATGGAAAATTTTGAAATGTTATGGTTGATGATTCTGTAGTGTACCCGGCTAAACAAAGCACATGGAGATTTTAGTACATGACTGCAAACACTTGTTCAAAGCAGTAATGAGATGAGAAAGAAAATAAATACTTATCTGGAAATTACTAAACCCAAATGTGTAATAAACTGAATATACCCCATATTTCCAATCATTTTCTTTGAATTATTAAAAAGACCCATTACAGACTGAAAGAGTGTATAACACTGTCATAATGCGAAAGTGGCATGTAAATTCAAACATTACAACATCATTTTAGATTCCAGCCATTTTCAAAAACTGCATGTGACAGAAAAAATAAACATTACAACAACAAACTGTTGGCCATCGTGTGTTGTGCATTCAAGTAAATGGCATCATGCTAGTTTTTTGAATGATCACGATGTGTATGTGCAGGAAATTATATACTGCATTTTTTACTCCGCTGTCAACGACACGGAGCTTACCAAATAGGTTGATTTTCCGTCGTTGTCCGTCAACAATTACTTTCTCCTCTGGATCCCCAAGTCCAATTGCTTTTAAATTTGATATGCAGTTCACTTGGGATGACCTCACTTAAGTTTGTTCAAATCATGGTGAAATTTGCGTATTTGTATTTTTAAGGCAATTTTTGTCGTTTTTGGTAAAAAAATCTTTAAAAATCTTCAAATTACCAGTCAGAGAGCTTTGAGTACATAGGTCCCTAGGGATGATCTATTTCAGATTTGTTCAAATTGTGCAGAAATATGCAAATTTGCATTTTAAGGCAATTTTTGCCATTTTTGATCAAAAAATATGAACTAAGTAATATATATGACATTTCTGATGAAGCCAAGACGTAACGGTGGGGGTTCGCTCAAGTTTTTTATTTACTCTTTCCGGTTAGGCCTGATGAGTGTCTCTTAAAATAACTTGGGTATATTAGTGAACGTGAGTGGCGTCCCTAATGCAGATTTTAATGACCGTTAGAGTCTTTAATTTTTCAAAGAACTTGTGCGCTTTTAAGAAATAAAACTAGTTTTTTACCACTTACGCTTACTAACCCCTACTGCAATTTGAAATTTGCGTACTCGATACGTTTAAAAATTTGTCATTTTTTGCAGATAATTATCTTCTGAGGTAAATTTGATTTCGGAGAAAACTTTTAAAAATTAATAGAGACATCTATGAAGAGCACAAATAATAGTTTTCATCTTAATTTTTCGTTTGAAACACATGAATGTCACATGGCACTGACGTTTTGAACCTTTCAATGCACAAGTGAAAGCGCCCTGCTGAACAAAATGTATTTTTCTTAATCAGTATTTTCATTTTGATCATCTTGTGAAGAGCATAGTGACAATAAAGGTGTATATCGGTAGTTTTCTTTTAGGAGGATGTGTAGCCCTGCAAAGGGCTGTTTTTCGAGAACCTGGCAATAAGATTACACCGTGCCTCATGGTGGTTGTTCTCTGGCTGAACCAGTCATATTCGACTGGATATGGCTATGTACAATGTTGATCAAGGATCTAACGTTGAAATGTTGTGGGCGTGGATGACGTGGTTGCTGTGGTGGCTGCTTCTGATGTGCACCTGGCTGGCGATGGCGATTTTGCTGTTGGTGTGACTTGTTTGTTGGTGATGGCGTGACAAGCTGTTCGACTTGACTGGCTGATAAGAGTGACTTTGCTGCTGGTGTGACTTGTTTGTTTGTGGATAGAGTGATGAGCTGGTTGAGGTGGCTTTTGTCGGCTTCCCTTTTTCTGATCGTAACCAATATTGTGCGAGCCAAAGCTTCTTGGCCAATCATGGTCAAATGTACCGGTATGTTGTCATCCACACGTGCCTCTTCTTGGCCACATACTATGACTCGCACAATATCTTTCTGGGATTGACAAAAAGTGAAGCCAAACATGTTCTGTAGTTGTCTTCAAGTGTCTGTTGATGTAACGTACAGAATCTGCAGCCCTCTTCGCCGTGGTGTTGGCTGTCGTACCAGGTGGAAGGCGAGGAAGCAGGCCTGTGACATAGATGCTAACATTTCGTAGACCATCTTTGGCCGAGCGCAAGAACTTGTCAAATTTTGTCAATACGGTGCTGCATGGGTAGTCGTGACGCTGCAGTGGGCAATAAGTGCCGCATAGCATTATTGCCGCCGACTGTGAATAGGATGTGGCGTACAGATCGGGGCAAGGTACGCCTGACATAATTTTCAATGAAATCACGCAGATAACCTATCTGTGCCCCAGGGAACGCGATGACTTGTATTTGGCTGGGAGGCACAAGACAGAGGGAAACTAGTTTCGCCTCAAGTCCCTTGCCATGCCTCTGCTATTAAGGCCGTAAACGCAAGGGTTTTTATGGAAAATCTGCATTTGCATATATATCCTTTTTAAGTTGCATTTCTGGTATTCTATCTGACAAATCGCATGTTGGAAGGCCGGATTGGTCAATTTTAAATTATGTTGATTGGCTAATTTATCCAGGTGCTAGAATCCTGCGAATTACTATAAAAGCGTTTCGCAGTCTTTTTAATAACGTTGGCATGAGGATTGCTCAAAGAAAAACTATATTTCATCTAAACATCCTCCCCTAATAAAGTTTAAGCAAGCATAATCTGAAAGGGGTATGCTACTCAAAAGTGGTTGCCGAAAAGTATAATTTATAAAGGATACAATTAGATTCTGTCGTCTCCAGTACAAGCGAGAACTTCTTTACCTCCTTTTTTCAGTAAATGCAATTGACGATCAATAGACGCGCTACTTATCCAGTGACTTTGTGTAAAAAATCACAGTTCGGATATTATGGCCATCTCAATACAAACTTTTGCCCCAAAACTATCTGGCACCCCACGTTTTTTTTAGTATAGGTACGCAAAAAACCATGCCAACTGGTGATTTGTTGATTGAACAACTTGGTAGACTGAACAAAGTAAGGGAAGCATCGTGTTAAAGAATTTTGAATTCGATTACAATGTTTGCATTTTCTGGAAAACGGGGTGTGATTCACATCTTGGTAAAATAAATTACTGACTTTTGCTGACTGGCGAGATATCTCTTGTTCAGGATAACAGAACGATTTCACAGAAATGTATTGTGAGTGTCGTTCAGTGAAAACTAAGTGTTATGCGTATGCATAATCAGAACATTCGTCGTGTTTGTATTTGTCTTTGGCATACATGTGAAAGTACCGCGTCCTCTGGTTGACTTGCTTGTGACTGGGTAGCCAAGCTAAATTTCATACAATAATTTCACTAACTTTCACGCAAAAGATTTTGTAGAAAAAAATAACTTATCCTTTGGCACGTGTTTGTGAGCCTGCCATGACCATCATCTCTCCACACATGTTAAAAGGTTATTTTTCCTGCCGACAAAGATGTATAACATTTAATTAAACGATTCAGGTCTTAGGAAACACATGTCCGCCAGAATTTTAAGGGAATCGGGGCGATGCCTTTGGTGTTTAGGAGACAAATCCGACAACTTGCCGCATTTGAAGGTCCAGAAATTGATAAGTTACAGCTAACACCTAAATAATGTTTGCTAGTTTTTCAGTACCGACGCTGTTTTTTCCAAGGGACACTAATTGCTTGCAGTTTGACGATGGCAAAGTTGAAAGTGGAACAGAAACGCGATCACACGTGGAAGTAATGTCAACGGCATTGCTTTAATGGATATCCATATTCACGCAAACATATATAGTTCAACTTATTTCCTAATATTCAACATATACATGTAGTATGTATTGCGTTTGGTCAACAAGTGGAGATTTATATAAAACCTGTGAGATTATTTCAAAAACTCTGTGTATGTACTTCTTTTGCACCCAAATATGTGTTTTTAATTTTTTTCACTGATAAAGTATATGTTCAAGAGGGGTTTCTGGCTGGTAATATTAATCCACAGCAGAGCAAAGTGTTTAGAATGCCGTGCCTTGGATACCTTGTTCTGATTTTCCACAAATTAAGCTGCCTTGAAAGTGTTTAGTGTTTGATCATGAATACATTGTCAGCTTTCCCCACAATTGGTCGCATGTCTTTTGTTTTCGCAACATTATCGGGTTTTTTTTGGACACGGTTTTGTAGAAACAATGACAACTCAAATGAAGTGATGTGGTCTGAAACGTATCAGTTAAAGCCCTATTTGTTTCAGAAAGTGTGTTAATGGAAGGTTTCCATTCATACAACTCATAAATTGAACTACTATTATCCCTTTATGGAGCATGAAAATTATGAGGCTATTCAATGAAAACTTCAAAACAATCTATAGGCATTGTTAAACGAGGATACTTGGCTTTGAAATAATTTGGTAAAGTTGCACGTATGGCATCAGGATCTGGCATTTTGATAAGAAAATTCAATTTTGCATACATTATATCAACCCACTTCCAAAATATTCCCTGATAGTTGTATCCCCAAAACCTGTCTGATATGCTCTGAATTCGAAAGGGCAAATTAAATCTCAGCTTATAATTAAAGTAATAAAAAACTGGTCAACCAATGACATGCCTAATGTAGATAGGAAGAGAAAAGTACAATGTACTCCATGGTAAACCAGTAAAAATTTACTTCTGGTATTAGTTTCTTGAATAGATGATGATGACAGTTTACTGCACTCTAACTGTTCAACTGATTTTGGCAAGTCATCACGTTCTTGCTGTGGAAATTTATTCTCTTCTTGCTGTTGCTGAACTTTGGTTTTCATTTATCGATTTCACCCTATAAGTCTTTACATAATGTACATACAGGAGGACTGTTAATGCTTGATCTGTCTAAAGCCTTCACTTGTTTGAATGGAGTAACCATGTCTCTGATTTTACAGTCTCTGACCTTTGACACAACAGAAGTGTCACAGTTCTCATCACTGGAAAACAGTTTACGGTGACACATAATATTTAGCTCTCCAACTTTGACTTTCCTTTCTGGATGGTTTCCCTGGGACGGTGCTTGAAAAATGTAGGAACCCAGTCTGGGTGTGTCCTGTTCCATGGTGATGAAGGTTTCCCTAAAAATAATGAGAATTAGTGTTTCTATCATGTAGTTAATTGAAAATTTCTGTTCAGAATACAACTGAAATTTCTTGAGCAACTCTCTTCAACAATAATGAAATTTGAAAAACAAAGCATTCTCAACACTAATAACATACATGCAATTATAAATGTTATCATCACTCAAATTGGCAAGACTGAACTTCAATTCACTTGTGGTCATTTATACAGGCTATTCTATATGAAGTAGTACAACAAATGTCTGTAATCAAACACTCAGAACAAAAACAATGAAAAAACCACTGAAGTTAGAGACTTGATCATACTACACAGTATACAATACAGTCCAGTGCAAATTTGCACACCAGCTCTATCTCTTTCAACACATTTTCGTTTTTGAGTGTCATAGGGGATTGCTTCCCCCCCCAATTAAACTGACATAACCTTGTCAATATTACATGACGATCTGGTTCTCGAAATCAAAAAAATGTACTTCACTAGTAATAGAAAACTGTGCGCGTGCACACATCACGGGTCGTCCACGGTTTAAACCCAGATTGAACCCACAAACGGCATAACAGTCCTGGGGAAACGTCACTAAACACACATCAATAATATCTACAGCTATAATACCACCACAATATTCTACAATCGTTTGGCAAAAAATAATTCACCTGATACAAAATGTGCTCCGCAAAGTACGGCGTATTTCCCTGGACTCCATCTCGAGCCATCGCGGTTAGATTTTTCACCGCTTGAATCCACCGATCACGTCTCTCTCTATCAGCCGATGACCTCGGAAATC